>NC_142799.1:20804665-20861873 GCF_049724085.1 Artemia sp. Qi Xiang Cuo
CATGTAGTCACAGTTGCAGTTGCAAGTTGTCACAGTCGCATGCAGTCGCAGTCGCAGTCCCAAGTAGTTCTAGCCATGAATAGTTGCAGTAGCAGCAGTAGTAGCATAAGTAGTAATTGTAATAACAGTAGCTTTAGTAGAAGTAGTAGCAGTAGTTGTTATAGCCCTGAAAGGTTCAATTCAATACCCTCAGCCGTTCTTCGGATATTGCTTATACGCCCCTCTGACAAATATTGATGGAGTTAGAATCATTTGATTTAGTTCAACGTCCTCTGCAATATACTCTGAAAGTTCCAAGATAACACCCGTAACTATTCCCGGGATACTGAGCTTAATCCCTTTGACAATCTGGATACCTATACTATCGTTTGATTCAGTTCTACACACACCCATTTAAATTTTCCTGAAAATATAATTTAATGCCATTATCTGTTCCTGAGAAGTTTTATCGATGCAATTTTGACAGCCTATGGCGTTTAAACCCTTTTGATTTAATTCAATAGTAGTAGTAGCAATAAAAATAGTTTTATCTCTGAGAGTTTCAACTTAACAGATTCAACCGTTTCTGAGATATTCCTGACACATCCTATTGACAACCAACATGCACATAGTCCCTTGTGAATTAGTTTTATGCCGACAAAAACTTTCCCTGAAAGTTTCTGTTTAATAACTTATTCTGTTCCTGACATGGTACATCTGTGCCAATTTGAAAACCTGGATGCACTTCAACCCTTTTAACTTATTTTCATAGCAGTGCTATGAGGGACGACCTTCAGTCGTCCCTGAGATAGTGCTGATCCTCCTTTTTGACAACCAGCATCCACCATAGTGCCTTTTGATTTTGTTTACATACGCCCAGGGCATTTTTTTTTTTGGGGGGGGGATACAAAAGGATTTTTTTTGGGGGGGAGTAACAAAAAAAACCACAAAATATATGTTTATATTTATTTTTGTTACGATTTTATGAGTTGGACAAACATTTTTTTTGGGGGGGGGGGGGTCAAACCTCCTACCTCCCTCGATACGGCCTTATACGCCTCGTCTTTCCCTAGGAGTTTGACTTTATACCTTATTCAGTGTAGTAGTACCTTATTCAGTGTATATAGTGTATTTTTATTTAATGCCACATTCCCCTAAAACTTTCTTTCCTGAAAGTTTCAACTTAATAGTCCAAGCCATTCTTGAGATATTGCGTTTGCGCCCTTTTGACAACCTGTATGCACTAGTGTGTCTTTTTGTACTTTGGCACCACTCTAACCATTTCCTAGAACTTCTAGTTTAATACCCTTAGCCTTGGAAATAGCAGCAGTCGCTGTAGCAGAAGTGGTAATAGTGGTGATAGCAGTAGAAGTAGTAGTAGTAGCAAATTTACATAGTGCATTTTTGTTTGCTTCAACATTTCCTCAATATGCCCCGATAGTTTCAACTTAATAATCATATCTGTTCCTGAAATATTGCTGGTACACTTTTTATAATCTTCCAGCACTTAGTATGTTTCCGTATAGTTTAACATCCCCTTAAATTTTTTAACATCAACATTCCCTGAAAAATAGTAGTAAGGGAAGCAGTAGTAGCATTAGTAATATGCAAATAGTGTGCCTTTTGGCTAGTTCAGTATCCCCCTCAACATGCCCTGATAGCTTCTACTTGATACTCAAACCAATTTCTTGGATATTCATGGTACGCCTTTTTGACAAACTATGTTGAATTATCAGCTCAAAATCCCCTTCGACAATCCTTGACAAATTCACCTTAATACCCTTGGCCTTAGTAATAGTAGTACTAATAACAGCAGCAGTAGTAGTGCTACTACTGGTTGTAGTATTTGCGTAGTGCCTTCCCATTAGTTTGATATCCACCCTCAACATACCCTGAAAGTTTCAAATGTTTCAGCTTAACACTTTAAGTCTTCCCTGAGACATTGCTGATACATCTTTTTGACAGCCTACATTCATTCAGTGTGTTTTAATTTAATTCAACATCCCCCTCAAAATCTCCTTAAAATTTCATCTCAGTACCATTTAGCCTTAGTAGTAATAGCATGCATATAGTACCTTTTGGTTGGTTCAACATTCTCCATCAAAAGAGCCCTGAAAGTTTTGACTAAATATCCTTATCTTCAGTAATAGTTGTAGTTGTAACAGTAGCAGTAGTGGCAGTTGTAGTAGTAGTAGTATTAGTAGTGGTAGTAGTAGTAGTAGTAGGGGTAGTAGTAGTAGTAGTAGTAGTAGTACTATTAGTAGTATTAGTAGCAGTAGTAGTAGTAGTAGTAGTAGTAGTAGTAGTAGTAGTAGTTGTAGGAGTAGTAGCAGTAGTAGTAGTAGTAGTAGTAGTAGTAGTAGTAGTAGTAGTAGTAGTAGTAGTAGTAATAGCAGTAATAAGCAAATAGTTTTTTTATTTCTTCAAAATCCCCCTCAATATGTCCTGAAAACATCAGTTTAGTGCTTTAAGCCGTTCTTGAGATTTTCCTTTTACCCCCCTTTTAACAAACTGTATGCAGATTGATTTTTTAATCAAGTTCAACTTCCCCTATACTTTCCCTAAAAGTTTCACATTAATATCCTTAGCCTTATCAGTAGTAGTAGTTTTAGTAGCATTACCAGCAGCACTAGCAGTAGCAATATTAGGATCAATAAACACAGAGCGCCTTTGGGTTAATTCAACATCCCCTCAACATACCCTGAGAGACCCAACTTAAATCTCAGAGCTCTTACTGATAGCCTCAGTAGCATTATTAGCTGTAGCAGAAGGTGCAATAGTAGCAACAGTGGAAGTATCCATACAGTGTTTTTTTAGTGCATAGGCGGCGTTATTGTGCTGCCTATGACTAACAAAGTCTGAGCTAATTTAATTTGCTCATTTTCTTCGTAATAGTCCTCACTTATCAGAACAAGGTAGTTTCAAGTTATTAGAATAAATTAACAGGTACTTGATGCACGAAGAATCTCCAGTGACAATGGGAGAGCTATTGATTTGTAAAACGTGTCCTCTCACCCACCGACATTTATATGACGAACAAAATAAAAACTAATAAATAAACCCCACGTCATTACTCCCCCAACTTTAATAAAAGATAATGGAGACTCACGATGACATTTTTAAATTTGCCTATTGTGCTAATTATAAATTAATTAATGTTACCCAAGAGGCTACACATCATTAAAATTTCGTCTTTAAAATGCAAGGTCTTCATGCTAGTCAGGGACACAGCCAACGAAATTCCAAAATCACAGGCTTCAACGAGCTAAAGAAGGTCTGAGGAACGTATCAGGGGCAGAATTGGTTGCTGAAAATGAATATATGCCGGCGCGCAACGAAAATTTTGTGCGCCAAAAGTGATATCACCTAGTTTGCATAATTGATTACGTCATCAAATACATTATCTATTTTTCAACCTATATAAGAGGTTTAAACTTAAAATGTGAAACAGAATAAGGTACCGAGAGAGAAAAGAAAAAATGATGAGCACAATAAGTTTGTTTCTCCTAATTACACATTATTAAAACATACCTAAGTGGTGACACCAGAAACCAACTTTCCTTTACTTGCAATAGAGTTTCGTTCAAAGGGAGAGGAACAGAGCAATTGGGACTTCACAGGAAGGTGACATCACTTTTGAAACACCATTCTGTTAGTGGCGTCAGAACAGAATCCACTTGGAATAAATTAAATTGCATAGATATTGAATCCTAGCCTCGTCAGAAGTACGTCCAAAATAAAAAAAAAAATACTGCAGAAATAGAGCTTTTGCTGAAAAAAAGAGAAAGGAAAAAAAAAATCTAAAAAAAATTACCACTTCTTCGGGCGATTTATCACACTTTCTGGCACAAGCACACAAAACATCATAAAATCGAGGAAGGCATTTACAGTTCTTGGTGCACATTTTGCTACAATCATAAAAGAGTTGTGAATATCCTGACGAAAGTGAGGAAACGCTTGAAACAACAGGAACAACATCTTTTCCAGATTGCCCTCCATAAGGGCTTGGCAGACATGGTCTTACGATCAATGAGGCATTCCAGATTGCAAGCTGATAGTAAGAACGCTTACAATGTTGCACAAACGTCCCTTCTGTAGGAGGCAACGCTTTCAGCTCCTTCTTACGAGGGTACAAGTGTACTTGTAAATCACTGAGGGAAAACTGATTAGAATCCCTTCCATAAGTGCTGATTATCAGCTTTCTTGCAACATTTTGGAAGGAGAACATACTGGCTTCAGTGAAGGTTTCATCTCTCAACTTCTGTATTGTACACTGAATATCCATGTATAGACCGCTCTTCTTTGCGGACGCTAGGAATGCTCGTTTTCCTTTGGAGAAAAAGTAACTCGTTGTGTCACACCCCGAAATGGAGTGAATGAACGCCAGGGAGTTCAACATTTGTTTCTCCGTTCTCTACAACAAAAGATCAATGGGGACACAATAATTTGGAAACTTTACAAGGAGTTGAGGCACAACATTTTCCCCAGGAACATGTTAAGGAGACGAGGAAATTGGTCCACTAGTATCACAACTACATCAGTATCATTAGCACAAATATTCAACCTTTCAGATCCGTTTCTGAAGCAAAAGGCAACGTGCAGAGCCATTCTGGTGTCCGCTTCCTCATGTGTGCTACATATAAATTCCTCGAAACTGAGCGAATCAACATCATGACTGAAACATACAGCTCTCATCTTATCTTCAAATCCTCCAGGCAGCCATACAAGCAAGGTGTCGTCAGTACTTAAGCTGCTTATATAGTCAAATCAATTTACTTCCCCTGTTTCATAAATTGCTTTCATCAAATTTGCTTTGCTCTTTGTATTTGTAAAAATATTTCTCAATTTTCAAATTTTTTAGCTCGGCGAGAATGAGTAGACTGTCGAGTAGCGGCCACATAATTGGTGATACCCACTGCATTCCTTCAGAGATTCACTGCCACCACTTGGATCAGTGTGACCAAACAGTCCGTCATACCTGTCACCGACGATATGAATTTCAATTGCTGTTTCAGGTATCCCTTTCAACATGGCTTTAAGCAACCGCATGGCATAGATTTCGACGGTTTCATGTTCAGCTGGTGGCTTTTGGCGAACCAGTGGCATGAAGTCGATAAAAAGGCTTCACGCCCATAAAAGCATCGTTCCTCTTCGAAGTTCAAGTTCTCAGGCCATTCACGCAAGCCACTGGCCTCTCTCAGAAAGTCTAGCCTGGTAGACTAAACACCGTTTCGAAGCGCCAACGTAGAATCCCAGATCTCAAAAATTGAATGAGTATATGAAACGAGTTCAAAGCTGAGAATATTTTTAAGCTGCTTCAGTTCAATAATAGTGCTGTAATCTATCCCATACAGGATTCTCTTTATTATCATAAGCTCTGAAAAAACGGCACTTTGTCGAACGACATTCGTTTTTTATCTCGATTTTCTTTAAGCAACATCCATTGGGGTTACTTTAACTGTTTAAAGGGCTTTTTAATCCCCTTTGACATACTTGGCTACGGATTCAAGTCCTCGTTCCTCAGCTGCGAGTAAGGAGCTCGCAACCGATGGATTAGCCTGCTCATTGGTTATCATATTCATAAGGATTTCTTCAGTTGTAGTAAAGGGGTCAGTGTGACAGTGCAATACGGACACATCCGTTTTTAAAAGCATCATCTGCTTTTCGATGAATTTCGAACTATTTTCTTGATCCGGAGAATCAAACTCTGAAGTTTCATACACATTGATAAGGTCACACAAAGCAAACAAAACATAGGTACCAAAAGATAGGTCATTGATCCAGAATGTGACTGCTAGTTGGCTTGTTGTAACACCAGCCAGACCAGAATTTTTTTACTAATCAAGGTTTATGGTGGATTCAACAGTATGATCCGGCGGTTAAAGGTTAAACAAGCGTGGTTGCCTTTTCACATTGAATATAATCTTCGACTATCAACAAAGTGATGGCATTAACGTTTGTGCAATGGGATTGCATTGCTAGGTAGCGCTACCGCAAAATTTCTGCTAGGGGCATAAGTGTACCACAAAGAGGGTGTCCGAGCTTGGGAAGATCTGGGTAAAGTTGGGGAAGTGGGGGGGGGGGAGGACGAGAACTTGTCATAATACTTAGTATTGCCCTAATAATTGCACAGAGTATAGTTTTTTATGGTAATGTCGATCAATTAAAGAACTCGTAAATTCTTAATGCTTACAAGTGCAAATTAAGCCTTCTTTAACTTTAATGATGAATATGAATAAGAGATCAAATATGAGAACCAGTGCTACCGCGTCCGGTGTAACCGAAGATAATGCGTTAAGAGCTACCGCGTCCGGGGCAGCCGACGACTCGACAACCGTGAATCGCACGAATATATCTACGTTGACAACTCCAACCCTGGAGGCTATTGTCTCTCTAAAAATAACTATGTCAATAGGTACCCTCAACACTAGAACCCTCGCTAAACAAAGAAAAACAGACCTACTCCTAAGAGAGATAACACGTACAGCTGGGACGTTATCGGTCTCGCCGAAACCCATCTTACAGACACTTGTGAAGAGAAACATGGAGATGCTACCCTTCTACTTTCGGGACGTAATGATGGGAAACATCGACAAGGTGTAGGTTTCCTACTGTCTAATAAAGCCAGAAAATCCTTAATCTCCGTAACCCCCCTCACGGAACGGATCATCATGATCTGCCTGAAAAGTTCACCCACCAACCTCACAATTATCCAAGTATACGCTCCGGATACCAGCAAAGACGATGAAGAGTCTGGAAACTTCTTTCTCCAGCTTCAAAGTCCAGTTGATTCTGTCCCTAAAAGGGACATATTCTTTGTCATGGGTGACTTCAACGCCATCGTTGGAAAAAACCACACAGGACACAAAGATGTAATGGGCAAATTTGGACACGGAAAAATGAACAGAAGAGGAGAAAGCCTCATCGAATTCTGCAGAGACAGCGATTTAGTCATTACAAACACACTGTTCAAGCACAGACCTCACCGTAAGGTATCCTGGACCTCACCGGATGGAAAAACTAAAAACTTAACAGACTACATCCTCGTGTCTAGACGTTGGAAAACGTCCGTCCTAAACACAGTCACGCTAGCTGGTGGCGACTTTGACAGCGACCACTCGCATGTCATGTATAGGTTCAAAACAAGACTTAAAACAGCATAAAAGTTGTCTAAGAAAACCCCCAAAGTTCGAGTAGATCTACTGAAAGACGAGAACACACGTATGACCAATATCACCATTCTATCCGAAAAAATTTCGGAGCTCACATTGAGCTCTCTACCTATCCTGTCTAAGGAAGATATTGACAACCTGAGGACTAGCAGCACAAATATCATATGTGATTTCGCTCATTCCGCACTTGGTACCCAAAAAAACATTCAGAAACCTTGGATAACACACGAGATCATCTCCCTCTGTAACGAAAAGTGCCAACTCACGAACAAGCAAGATAAAGAAAGTAGGGACCGATACAAGCAACTCAAACGAGCTGTTTGATCAATGTGATTTACATGTGATCAATGTAAATCGGCCTTCAAGAAAGGAGACCCCTACTACATGTATAGAAGAGTGCGGGAATTGGCCAAAAAGAAGGACATCAAAGTGTTTTCCCTTCTCGACGAACATGGAAACCAAATACAATCCAGAGACGGAATTCGCTCTCGATGGAAAAACCATTTTAAAAATAAACTGAATCTGGACATCCACCCAGACCCAATAATTCTTGAGACTTTCCCCATAACCTCTAAAGATCAAAGTCCTCCCCCTCTTCACTCTGAAATAGAAGCAGCTATCGGAGACTTGAGAACAAACAAAGCTGCCGGCCCCGATGGAATCCAGCCCGAACTACTGAAAGTAAACTGCAAACCACTCCTTCACCTTTACCACAAAATCGCCACAGCTGCTTGGGAAAAATGTCACTTCCCCTCACCCTGGTGCGAAGCCACGATAATCCATCTGCATAAGAAAGGCTTTAAAGCTGTCTGCGACAACTACTGCCCAATAAGTCTTACTAGCCACGCAGCAAAAATCCTCACAAGAGTCATGCTCGGGCGTATACGAGCCATTTCCTCAATGGTCATTCCGGAAAACCAAGCCGGCTTCCGACCTATAGATCAACAATTGATCAGATATTCACTGTTCGGCAGATCTTGGAAAAGTATAGCAAACTTGGCCGCAGCATCTACCATCTTTTCATAGACTCTAAACAAGCTTTCGATCGGATATGGACAAAAGGTCTATGGCACATCCTTCTTCACTTTGGCATCCCATCCAACCTGATCTCGCTGATCAAAGACATGTATAAGAAGTTTAGTAGCCACGTCATGACTGGAGAAGGACTTACAGAGAGCTTCAAAACCTCTACCGGAGTACTTCAAGGTTGCCTAATATCACCGGACCTGTTCAATCTCTTCCTAACTGCAGCCCTTTCACTCACAGACAACTCACCCGGCGCC
This sequence comes from Artemia sp. Qi Xiang Cuo, assembly GCF_049724085.1. Taxonomy (NCBI): domain Eukaryota; kingdom Metazoa; phylum Arthropoda; class Branchiopoda; order Anostraca; family Artemiidae; genus Artemia; species Artemia sp. Qi Xiang Cuo. The sequence goes on from NC_142799.1 coordinate 20,813,100, forward strand.
CTTGTTGGAAGAACGGTGATAGACAAAGTAGCATATGCCGATGGCCTAGACCTAATAGCCGAGTCCCTTCAAGATCTATAATCTCAGGCCAAAAGTGTTCACTCGTCCACCAACCTCTTCGGGATGGCCATCAACACCTCAAAAACGAAAGCCGTACTTTGCTCACGCAAGTTCGATTCACAGGTAAATCTCAGCCTTCACCATGATGGCGATACCATTGAGTGGATGGAAGGCTTCACTTACCTTGGGAGCTTACTTACTTCTGATAACAACCAATTCAAAGACATCAAGAGACGCCTGACACTTGCGAACCCTAGTTTTAAAGCTCTGATACCTATCTGGAGGAATAAGAACTTAACAACAACTCTTAAAACAAGAATTTTGTACTCCCTCATTAGTCTGATCGCCATCTATGCCTGTGAATCCTGGACACTTAAAACAGACGATCAATATCGCCTAGCTGCCTTTGAAACCAAATCCCTACGATGCATCGCTGGTATCACCTACCACGACAGAATCTCCAACTCCAAGCTTCTCCATAATCTGAAATTCAAATTTACAATACTGGACAAAATAAACTACAACAACTCAAATTGCTTGGACATACCCAACGCATGGCTAGCACTCGTCTCCCGAAGATAACATTCGATGGACGAGTAGATGGTTCTCGCCCCAGAGGTCCCCCTCCGAAGACATGGAAAGAAAAATTCTCACCCTACAACCTGCCAAGACTCTGCCGCCTGGCCGACAATAGAAGCACCTACAGGAGGCATATCAATGAACTGGTTAAAGAAGAGGCCCCAAAATGACCTTCAAGGACGGATGGAACATAAGTCAAGTCAAACGTGAAAAATAGAGTGGAGAGATAATATTCCCCCTTTACTGTTGTAATCCCTCATTAGTGGAATTGGATCTGAAATTGCACTCATGGAGAAATATTCTACCAGACAAAATGCTCAGAAATGCAAAGCACTTTTTAGCGTACACTCAATTAGAGCCGCAAAATATAAAAGGCTCTTGGATTAGTGGGAGAACAAATTCAACAACCCTATTCAATACTCGACACATTACTCTTCATTTCGTAGATGACCTGCTTGATCCTAAAAAATATGGATCTTTTTTATCTTCAAGATCATTACCCTTTTTCAGGTATTTCATTTTTTTTTTAATTAGAAAAATTGTCTCACGCTTGTCTTTTTGATTCGTAACTTTAAGCTTAATGATTTTTACATATTTAAAAATATCATAAAAGTGCAATTCTTTTGCTTTATGTTTTTCTAACAAAACATTTTTTCAGGCTTTGATTAATGTCAGCAAAAAGTGTTCCTTACTTACAATTCATTTCCAGGAACTGTTTGGCAAATAGATTGAATTCAGTCTTCACGAGAAAAGGCTCAATTGGTTAAAATGAAATCAATTTCCCAAAGAAATACTTATTTTAGGTTTATATACATTTATCTTCAATAGATGTAAGAGGTGTGATGATTTTCTCTATTTATCATTTATTTCTTTGAATAATAGGGTGATATATCTAAGATAAAATAAAAGACTTTTAGAGATGTATTTAAATTAGTTAGCAAAGACAGCCAACAGCAATATACTAAAACTTTCGGCTCTAACTGTAAATACAGTAACTTGTAGTCTAAAATGCTCGAAAAGAAGTATATTAAATAATGACTCGTGATCACAAGACTCATAACCTGCCACGCCTTTATGATGTTATTTATGCTGATACGTACATCTCTGAGCCCCATTTTGCTGTGGAAGAAACACCTTGGCTTTTTCATGAACTGAGGTTCGTTGGAAATTGCAAGAGAAATTTAATGAGCGACCCTATGAGCATCCTCAATGACATTGTGCAAGATGCCTCAAACTTGGACATGAGAATAAACCCTTCTAAATCCATGGTAATTCCAATTTGTTTCTTTAAATCCCCATCCCATTTTCTTGATCTTATGCCTCCTGAAATATCCTTGACCTCCTTTAAATTAATTGGTTTTACAATCTCTTCCAATTTAAAGCAGGTTTTCCATGTTAAAATACCATCCATAAGGCTAATGCATCTATCCCCCTCCTTAAGCTTCTAAATTAAATTTTCATCCTCGCTTCCCAGTTTTTAAGGATTTATTCTTCCTTTGTCCACTCTCATCTCGAATTTGGCTGTTTGGTTTGGCACTCTGGTCTTTAGAGAGAAGAGTCAGATAATATAGAATATTATCCAAAAAAGTGCAGTGCGAATAATTTTCAAAAAATGTAAACCTTCAAACTCGTTGCTTCTAAAAAAAAGCTAGGTTAGAGAAGGAGTCGAGTGAAGGAGAGATATGTTGTGCCTCCGCTTTTCAAAAAAGTGCGGTGACAAACTCTCTTAGGGAAAATATTTCCCCCAAAAGACATTCCCCACCCAGACTCGGGCTGTTTCTTGGCCTGTTCCTACCTTGTCTCCAGATATGAAAAACTGTACCTCCAAATACGAAAAACTTTTGTCCCCTACATCATCGGCAGCACAATAGTGTTGTCTAAGTACAGAGCGAAGTGGGCAAAATGTACTATCTGATTTTGTTTTTTCGCCAAGGCACTTCGTATGGAATTAATTGTCATAGAAACTTTGGAAGGGACTCATCCGATTGAAAATTGAAAGTTCTAGTGCCCTTCCTACGAGTCTCAAGAGGAAAGGTCAGCCGGATTGGAGGACAGCCAGCCCCCGATCAACGCACCTTTTCTTTTAAAGACGGCTGATCAAAATCTGAAATAGTTATCTTGTGTAGCATAGTTGAAAGCTCTAATAACTAAATCTCTGGGGGTGAGAATGCCCCCCTCAAAAAAGCCTTTGGCGAAGGGCTGTAAGTTATACAATCCACGCGTTTGTTTACACATAGTATTTGTTATCGGGAAGGGGGAGCATGTTTGTCCTTTTGTGTCCAAAAACGCCAAAAGCATTCGGGTGAAGCACGGACACTAATTAAGAATTAAATTTTACAGCTTAATATTTACAGCCTAACGCCCACAAAGATCTAATTTAAGAATGAAGTTTTTTTTCATATTAAATTATTTTCATATTATAATAATAAGTATTTTTTTTATTTTTGAAAACTAAACGATATAAAATTAAATATAAAGCAAAAACTAAATAAAAATTAAGTTTTTTCAAGTATTAGTATTTTTTTCTTATTAGCAAAGTTTAAAAGATGCATCAGCATGTTTCTCGAGATATTTTTCTCAAGTAAGCCTAAAGAAAAAGGATGATTCGAAATTTAATGAAAAACTAAAAGTTTGATTTTTTGAATTTGAGACCTAAGGCTTACTATATTTAGATTTTTGAATCTTTAATATAAGCATACCATGTCTAATGTTTCAACAAGAACAAAAGTTACTTTTTTAAAATAAAATTCCCTTGTTTTAATTCTCCTCTCTTACTTGAGAAACTTTTGGAACCATCAGTTCTAGCATGCCGGCTGAAATATTCATGTTAAAAACATCCGCTAGAATTCTGCCTTATATGTTTAACTCACCGTTTAGCACATGAACGACAACGGAAGCTGACTCAGCTCCAAGGGGGGCACAGGTATAATTTCCTCCATCTGCCACTGCTGCTCGCGTGAGCATCAGCTTTGAGGTCATTCCTGATTCTGTTCTTTCTGTCTCTAGAGAGACACCTCCCCTAGAATTTAATGATCAGAAATTAATGCCTCTTGAAATGCGATTCGTTGTAAAGAAAAAAAAAGAGAAGTAGCTCCTTTTCTTGGGTTTGGCAATGTATATAACAAAAATTAATGTGCAAAAAAAAACATTTGAAAAGATAATCGGCTACCACGAAACAAAACAAAAACACGCGAGCACCACCTGTTTGCTCGATTGCGTTGATTCGATCTACTTTTCGGTATAATATTTTATTCTCAAAATACTTAGGGATAGCTTAAGATGTACTATATCTCTTTTCTCCATTGCAGAAAAAGTTAGAAATTAGAACTCAAGGCATCAACCTGTGATGTCTTATCATGGATACCTAAAAAATTGCTTGTCTAAGAAATAAGAGTCGATAAAATGGTAACGTATTTTCCTGAATTTCCTGTTGTCCTATGAAACATATACCGTGTAATACAATGCTAACAAAAGTAGTTGCTAATAAATAAGTTGTCTTTACAAAACAGCAGAAACTACTTTTAAATATAGATCATGAATACATAAATTTTAAGATGTGTGAATGGTTATAAATATATTTTTTTATTTTAACCCTGCTAGTTTAACTAAGGATACTTTTTAGTAAACAACGGCAGTGTCTCAGAAAAGATATGTTAATGAGGATAGTGATTTAAAGATGCGCCCTCCCCAAAACAGAAAATTACGAAATGTGAATATACAAGGTTCGTAAAAAAGATTTGTTCTGACAGTATATATCTGTAAAATTTAGTTTTTTGTGTGATTGATTTAAACTTCTATCTGTACCTAAAAATTACAGACAAAAAAACACGAAGAAAAACTGCTTTTTCTCTTGTGTCATACGTGTATAGTAGTAGTCCCCGAAGCCGCACCACGCCGACATGACGGCGGCGAATGTGTGATTTAGTATCGGCGGCGGCGCACCGCCAGGCGCGCCGAAATTTTTTGGGCGCCGATTTCTGACCGGCGGCGCGCCATGGAGCGCTGATTTTTCTGATTAAAAATAATTATAAAAATTCCACTTCACCAAGAACCTTCAACCTCAACTTGATTTTAGTAAGGATTTTTAAATGGTTGGCTAAAAACATACAAGAACAATATGACAAAACAGGGATTTGTTCGGCCGTGCGGAACGTGTTTATGTTCACCGTAGATCAGACCAAGTAGAATTCTAATTTTTAGCCACTAGACCCAGGGAAACCTATGTTGTGTTTATGTTTAACATCGCATTGTTCCTATAAAATCCTGTGTTTAGTCATTTTTTTCATGTTAATGATTTGGGCTAATGTGTGTATAACTTTCAAAGTTTGAAGTTCAAACATCTCCTGTTCATCAAATACATGCGAAAAGGAAGTGAAAAAAAAACAAATAACAACATCGAAAAAACACTATACAAGTCAGATACCATGGCTTAACAACACCAACAATTTTAAATCAGCAGTTACATCACTTCAGTTACAATTGATGTAACAAAAGTGAGTTTGTTCACTCTGCCTGGAGCCATTGAATCTTTTTGGAGTCACTAACAGTCCTGTCGTGCTAAAAAGCCGTTTAGCTGAGGCACATGTGGCCGGTACAGCCACACCTTGACGAGCGTAAACTGCCACTCGCGGGATGTGATACTAGTATTGGACCTTGGGGTCCCACAGAATGCCGCAAATGGGCTTCTTCTTATTATCTGCTGAAATAAGTTGTTTTATAAGGGAGAACAAACCTGCACCTTCACCATAGGGCTCCTGTGCCCTACACTGCAGGAGGAACTAAACTGCACCTTTACCCTCTTTTCTTATCAACACGGAATAACCCTCCGAATCTTTTGTGAAAGAAGTGGTCAAGTTATAACGTTTCAAGTCACAGTTTAAGGCTACTTCAACTTCAGTGTGCTCTGCAAACTGTGCAAAAAAAATGTAATTCATTACTATAGATATATTTCTATACTAGCTCTAGATAATCTACCAAGCGGGAAACTACCGCAAATCAGCATCGATAAATAAATGAAACCCAAAACGAACAGAAATAGCAATAAATAACTGAGTCAAACTCAAAACGAGCAGAAATTAACATAAGTTGGGCTCAAAACCCCTATGCCTTCCCAAGGCCAGAACTTAATTTTCACTTTACTGAAAAATATAAATGTTTTTACTTTTATAACTTTAATAAATCAAATAATATTAACATCTTGATTACTAAATATCAGTATATGTATATTAAACTTACAATGCATATTCATTTGTATTTTTGTCAGTAAAGTACAAATTATGTTCTGGCCTTGGGAAGGCATAGGGGTTTTGAGCCCAACTTATGTTAATTTCTGCTCGTTTTGAGTTTGACCCGGCTATTTATTGTAATTTTTCTTCATTTTGGGTTTCATTTATTTATCGATACTGATTTGTGGTAGTTTCACGCTTAGTAGATTATTTGATTTTAACTTTGCTCATTTTTTATTTAATAAAATTTATAATTTTTCTTTGAAAGATCTTATTTTTTGGAAACAGTTTTTTTAATTAATTTATCTTCGTTTTGATTTTGCACTGTCTTTTCAGGAGAAAATAGAATCATAATTTAAATCTTTTCGTTTTTGTAAAAATTTATACTTTGGCCTGCTATTTGTATGCTGAAAAACAATTTTCAGCAAAATTTAACAACATGGACCCTTATAAAAATCTGGACACAAACAATGGTGTTTAATTTATTTTCATACCTCCTCTAGTTGACCTGAAATGGAAAACTTGATAACATTCACAAAAAAAATTTGTTTTCTTTCTTTGATAGCTTGGATGCGCTTACGCTATTTTGATTTGGTCAAATTTTAAGAGCAGAAGAAGCCCTGAAAGTTTGAACATAATACCCTCAGTCATTCTTGGGATACTGCTGAGATACCTTATTGGGAATTAGCATAAACACAGTGCATTTTGATTTAATCTTAAGGCAGCATTTACTTCTTAAACATAAAGGCAAAAGGGTGGGTGGGGGTTGAAGGGGGATCAGTTTCCCTCCAATCACTTTCGACTATTAAAAAGGACATCAGCCCTCTCTTTTTTCAATCGAATGAGCCCTTTTCGAAGTTCCTACGACAACTCCTTCGATACGAAGTGCCCTGGTCTAAACAACAACAACAACAAAAAAAATAATACATTATACCCACATCGATCTCTACTATAAAAATGTCAAGCCTTCCAATCACTTTCGATTATTAAAAAGGGCACTAGGCTTTTCGATTTCCAAACTAATGATCCCTTTTTGAGTTTCTACGACAACGCTTTCTATAAATACCGTATATGCCCCCAGGGCATAAATTACAACCCTTACCCTAAGGGCTGTGAGGGTGGCTGTCATCCTCTAAGACCTAATTTCCAGAACTTTCAATTACGTTAAACAAAATGGATATATCAAAATTTTTATTGTATGTGTTTCGGGAAATGGTGGGCATGGAAGGGGTGTTAGTTGCCTTCCAATCATTTTCGACTATTACAAATGGCATTGTGCCAACATCGTTCTTATATACCTCCAGGGCATAACTACAAAACCCTTGCCCTAAGGGTTGTGGGGGAGTAACCTCCTCAAAAAACATATTTTCTCTCTTGAAATCAGTTACTCTGAACAAAATGGCTATCTTAAAATTTTGATTGGATGTGTTTGGGGAAACGGTGGGCGTGGTAGGGGTGTTAGCTGCCTTCTAATCACTTTCAACTATTAAAAAGGGCGCTAGTTATTCCAATTTCCAATCGAATGAGCCCTTTTTGAAGTTTCTACGACAACTCCTTCGATACGAATTGCCCTGGTATGGCAAACAAAAAAAAAATAAAATAATACATTGTGCCAACATCGTTCTTTACTTAGACAGCTCGATTGCGCTGCCTATGACAACATCCTGAATTGCCTAATGCTCTTTTACCTACCTCTTTTCATCCGAAAAATAAGAAAGAAAAATGAAAAGAATTTTAAAGTGGAAGGTAGAATTTTTGTTTCAAGAAAAATTTCTTCTTCTCCTTCCTATGAACCGATATACATGGCGAGACCAAGATGACAGTATTTATTTTTAAGAAACAGATTAGCCAGGATGACGGTTGAAGCCTGGAGGTTGACATTGATATCCAAAAAAGAGAGAAAAAAACGGCGGCGTAGTAGTGCCGCCACTGCCGAGAGAATCAGCGGCGGCGTCTGCGCGCTGATGCAAGCTCGGTGGCGCGCTACCGTTTTTTTTCGGGGGCGTGCCGCCGCCTTTTAGGTGCGGCTTTGGGGTCTAATTGCGAGAACAGACGTGCCAGATTTTTTATTTGATAACATAAAAGATATCTTTCATATTCCTACTAGAACAAAAGGTGGATGGGTGGGGAATTCATGTGCGAGTAATAATTGTGAATGAAAACAAGTAATAAAAGACGACAAAAGGTGAGTTAAGAACAACTACGAGCTATTCGTTAGGAAACAAGCATACGCGATATTACGACATTTAATGTCTGAGTTGAATTTGTCGTCAAAAAACAAGTTTTATGAACGATATAAGGGTTTTTACATGATTTTAGCGTCAAGCTCGTAATTCAGAAGCAGAAGACAAGAAATTGGTTTGAAAATCTTGCAACACGCATTTAACAAGTTTTATTCATAGCCCATATCTAGTTTTATCAGCAATAACACAAGACATAACAAAGCCAATATAACATATTAGCAAAATAAATTTTTATAATTATAGACAGTAACGTTATATTGGGCACAAAAAACGATAATTAATATCAAACAGTTTTTAGTAAACAATCGAATGATAAATTTGAAGCAAAATGTACTGGTTTATTCTATTAGAAAAATAAATAATTATGTTCATTAGAATATTGTTGAATAACCAAAATAAGAAGGAAAATCAAGGTCAACTTTGCTCTTGTACAGACGTAATTGTCCAAATGATTTATCTCGTATTCAATATAGCTTATTACAATCGATTTCTATTGATTTTCATCACCGAGACCAGTGAAAACCATTCTTCTTCTTATTGGCCGTCAGTATTGAAAACAAATTGAAAATGACTGTAATAAGCTGTGTTGGGCTCAAAATTAGCTAAACAAAATCGCTTTCGACTAAAAGCTTTCAATAATGTTGAACTAAGGTACTGGTGCGTTAAACGTACACTTTTATATACTTATTATACCACTTTTAGAGACGAAACCCGCCAGACTGGTTATTTTCAAGAGACCGCTATTGAGCAATGGAATGCAAAGAGTAGTTTTCATTCTGTTTACGATATTTAAACTGTTGTTTTTGGGGGTTTAGGGGGGGAGGTACCTAGGTTAGGTTATGTATTTAATATATGGTATGCTTTACCCCCATTCCCTAATGCGCAAATATATAGCCCAAATTTGTTTATAAACTATTATATATTCATCCTATTTTATTTTGTTTCATTAGCATTAAACAAACTTGACTTTTTAAAAGTGCCCGTATAATGCACCAGTACCTGAACTAAAGTAGAAGGCGAGGTGCTACTCCCACCCCTCACCCCTGCTGCCACCTATAACTTTTTTTACATAATTCATGGATGATTATGTGTGTTGGTGAATTTACTTGATGTTTTTCATGGATGTTTTATGGTTTTTGTCAGTGAGAATTTGAAAAAACAGGAACTTTGTCACATTTATGTATGTTTTTATGGTTTTGTCAGTGAGAATTTGAAAAAACAGGAACTTTGTCATATTTTTGTATGTTTTTAGGGTTTTTATCAGTGAAAATTTGAAAAAACAGGAACTTTCTCACATTTATGTCTGTTTTTATGGATTTTGTAGTGAGAATTTGAAAAAACAGAAATTTTCTCACATTTATGGATGGATGGATGGATTTTTGTCAGTGAAAATTTGAAAAACAGGAATTTTGTCACTTTCATGGATTATTGAGTCATTAACCAAATCGTTTCCGGGCAAAGTTAATGACATTTCCTTCTTGTTGTTGTTCGAGGCAAAGTTAATGACACTTCCTTCCTATTGTGGTTCAAGGCAGATGTTATGAATTTCTGGGAAACAGTTTTTGTTGTTGTTGTTCAAGCCAAATGTTATGAGTTTCCGGGAAACAGTTAGATTACGTGTTTCTTTCTCAGCAAATTAGAGGGCTTTGTTTACATATTAGCGGCGGAGAGACTATAAGAAAATGATTTTTGCTATAGTTTAATTAGTCTGTGAATAGAATTCACTAAGTTTTTAGTTAGCAGTGTAATAACATGAGTGAACAAGTTGAGTTAGAAATATCCTTTTATTGCCACTGTTCTGTTGATAAAGGAATTTTTCACGATTTTAAACATTCTCATGAACCTACTGAATGTTCAGGCTTCAAAGAGGCAGAGACAGATGAGAAGAATCTGGAGGAAAGGAGAAGAAAAATTATATCTGACATGGATAAAAATCTATACTGATTGCAATTAAGCTCAGATAAAAGAAGGATTGATATGGTCAAAAAGGAAGATCAAAGGAAAAGATCGGTAAAAGAGGGCTATCTCTATAGTGTAAAAGACAGCAGTGAAAACCCAAAGAAAAATGTGTATAGTGCAAGATATAACTCGGATTCTTATGATGATTATGCTCTAAGAGAAGAGAAAAAGTGGGCCTTTAAGAGGCAACATAAGAGGTCATTCTACGAAAAGGATTTTAAACAACGGAAACCCTGGTGGAAGAGTTCTCATATATGATTTACCGTTAAATCTAATTATTAATATGTGTAATGAGTTTTATATTGTAATCATACAATAAATTTGTTTGTACTATTTTAATTTTCATATACTAGATATATATAGAGTGCGGATACCAGCAGAGACTTCTGTACATGAATAGTTCAGTTTGATTAAATCACCTCATAGAGTATTATGAGACCACAACGAAGTTTTCTATCAAAGATAAAAAAAAATAATTCATTCTTTCTAATCTTTATTCTCTTGAAATATCGATATTTATAACAGTTTTTAAATACATAATTTCAGGTTCAATTATTTCTAAGACACTATCACGATCTTCCAGCATTGCTATATTACACAGAGGGGATGGTATACATTCAACCTTCGGTTTAAGTAATTGAACACCATCTTCATCATTTATTGATATATCAATCAATGGGGTGGGTCTGCATTTAAATAAATTGCCACGTACTCCTTTTGTAGGCAAACTAGGAGCCAACCGCTCGTCATCCTCTATGCAAAGACGACCAGAAGGACCCCGCCGTACCAGATCTTCTGACGTATACGACAGACCATCTTCCGTATAATGTACTTCTAGCAGATCCCAACCATGCCATACATCCTAAGAGATTGATAACGCTAAGATCAAAAACTAGAGTTTCCTGCGGAAAACCTATATTAGTTCAGATTTTACGGGGATAGTTTATTTTCGAACCAATGTATCTACCAAAGGTTCAATACCTGAGTTAAACTAAGAGGTTTCAACCTCGGGAAAAAATTACATTTTGACAAAATTTGACAATTTGCTAATTTTAAATTTTTGTTTATTTTCAAAAATATTTTCGGTCATTCATCATATTTTTATCATACACAAACAATGATAAAAAAACAATTTCCAACGGTTTATCGATTTTAAATTATTAAGAATGATATTATTTATTTTAAGTATGCATTTTACTTTTCCTATTTTCATGCTTTTGATATGTATCTTGCCCTTTTGTTGTAAATTGAAGCTGAAGGCTTGTTACAAAATCACAGTTTCAAGTTTTTTCATTTACCACAATTGAAGGAAGATAGAAAATTTGAAAAATTCTTTTTACCCGAATATTCTTCAGAGCCCAACCTAACTACGATCTGAAAACAATAATAATACTTATAGTTGAACAATTTTTTTTAAATATCTCTTTTCTGACATCATTTGGAACTTGCAAATTATTATAAGTAGTAACTAATTACTTAATTTTTAATGAACTTATAATTAATTGAACCAACAATCCAAATTTTTTGATACCACAAGAATAAATGGCAAACGAAAAAGAATATAAAAAACTACAACATTTTAAAAAGTACAGAGTTTGGCTCATGAAATTGAATAGAACAACGGACTATGACAAATAGCTTCAGAATCAAAATCTAACCGAGTCAAATAAAGGTCCATCCGCTATTTTTGGTTATTCATCCCCCCACCAAACAAGCTGTGCAGTTAAAACCTACTTAGAATCTATACTTAGACCGTGAAACTAGAAGAAACTAAATGAAATTGAATAGAACAACGGACTATGACAAATAGCTTCAGAATCAAAATCTTACCGAGTCAAATAAAGGTCCATCCGCTATTTTTCGTTATTCATCCCCCCACCAAACAAGCAGTGCAGTTAAAACCTACTTAGAATCTATACTTAGACCGTGAAACTAGAAGAAACTAAATTTTCTGTAAAGTTATGTCTAACGATAGACTTATTAGAGTGACAGAAACTTTTTCCACAACCCACAAGAGGATATTTTTCAAGTAAAAAGTAAAGAGCTGCTACACTAAGTCAGAGATGAACAGAAATAATGTCGAATAATATGTCCAACGTAAACCTATATCTAATGGTAAATTTAATAGAGTGACAAAAACTTTTTCCACAAGAGGATATTTTTCAAGTAAAAAGTAAAGAGTTGCTACACTAAATCATAGATGAACAGAAATAATGTCCAATAATTGTTAAAACGTAAACTTATGCATAATGATATATCTAATAGAGTAGTAAGTCTAGCTTTGACAAGTGTGTTAGAACATCTAGAAAGAAGGTATCATATCTAAAAATTAGTATTTTTTTATTACTATAGCAAATAAAATTATACCTAATACCTAATGAGCGCTCATGATAAGCTAACCTAATCTAACCTAACTTAAACTCAGAGTTTGGCTCATGAAATTGGATAGAACAACGGGCTATGACAAATAGCTTCAGAATCAAAATCTAACCGAGTCAAATAAAGGTCCATCCGCTCTTTTTGGTTATTCATCCCCCCACCACACAAGCAGTGCAGTTAAAACCTACTTAGAATCTATACATAGACAGTGAAAATAGAAGAAATTAAATTTTATGTAAAGTTATGTCTAGCGATAGACTTATTAAATTTACAGAAACTTTTATTCCACAACCTACAAGAGGATATTTTTTGAGTAAAAAGTAAATAGCTGCTGCACTAAGTCAGAGATGAACAGAAATAATGTCAAATAATATGTCAAACTTAAACCTATATCTAATGGTATATTTAACAGTGACAAAACTTTTTCCACAAGAGGTTATTTTTCAATTAAAAGTAAAGAGTTGCTACACTAAATCAAAGATGAACAGAAATAATGTCGAATAATTGTTCAAACGTAAACTTATGCATAATGATATTTCTAATAGAGTAGTAAGTCTAGCTTTGACAAGTGTGTTAGAACATCTAGAAAGATGGTATCATATCTAAAAATTAGTATTTTTTTATTACTCCCCCCAAAACACTTTAGAGTCATTTCTTGTTAAAAAAATCTTTAGTCATTAAGAAATTTCAACGACCATCCTGTACAGAATTCCTATCAAGTCAAACAATAAAGTAAAAACGAAAACACCTAAAAAAACCCTAATTTTAAACAGTTTTTGGGAAACAAGTCGAAAGTAAGTCAATTGGTCCGAAAGTAACCATAACTCTAAAAAACAGAATTTTAGTAATTATAGATACATGGAAACGATAGCTTTATACGCTGATTCCATACATAATTTCGTTAGGTTTAATAACATCTGAAAAGCCATACTTAAGAATGCTAGCCTGACTTGTGAGTTGTTCACTGCAAATTCCATTTTTTGCCAAGCCTTGACCTCCCTAATTGAAGGATATGAATTAGAACCATGGAAACGTTTTTTCATATTATTTTGCGTATATTCGTTGGAAAAAAACAACGATTATCATAATTAAGTTATATTTTTGTGAGTTTATATATTACAATTCCAATTTTTTGCCAAACCTTGACCTCACTAAAGGAAAGATGTGAAAGAAAGTCACGTAAAAGGATTTTAAAAGTAAATTGCGTAAACCCGATGGAAAAAACACTGAACAGCAATATTCAAAGAGATATTTTTGTGTTTTTCTATTAAATTTCCATGTTTTTCGCAAAGCCATGACCTCCCTAATGGAAGGAAATGAAATAATATCATAGGAACGTATTTTCATCGTATATTGCGAAAATCCGTTGGAAAAAAACACTGAAAGGCCATATTAAGTGATATTTTTGTGAATTTTTCACTATCAATTCCATTTTCTGCCAAGCTTTGACCATCCTAATGGGAGGGTATGAATTAATGCCTTGGGGAAGTATTTTCATCGTATTTTGCGTATTTCCTTTGGTAAAAACCCTGAGAGGCCATATTAAGTCATAAATTTTAGAATTTTTCTCCTTACATTCTTTTTTCTGCCTAGCTATGACCTCCCTAATGAAAGAATATGAATTAGAACCATGGAAACGTATTTTCGTTTTATTTTGAATATTTTATTTTTAAAAAAACACTGAAAAGCCATATTAAGAGCTGTATTTGTGAGTTTTTCACTGACAATTCCTTTTTTTTCCAAGCCTTGACATCCGTAATTGAAGGATATTAATTAAAACCAAGGACACATAATTTAATCGTATTGTTTATATTATCGTTGGAAAAAAACATTGAAAAGAAAAAACTAGAGATATTTGTTTGAGATGTTATAATACTTGTCTATATTATGACACTTTTAATACTGCTGTCGGAATCGATACTAATGATATTAAATGACAGAACAATTCACAGCAGATTGATACAATATGTTGGAAAAAAAACAATGAAAAGACAGATTCAGAGCTATATTTGAGAGTTTTTAACTGAAAATTCCTTTTTTGCCATGTCTTGACATTCCTAAATAAAAGATATGAATTTAGAACCAAGGAAACGTAATTTCATCATATTTTGCGTATTTTCGTTGTAAAAAACACTGAAAAGCCATATTAAGGGCTATATTTGTGAGTTTTTCACTGAAAATTCCTTTTTTTGCCAAGCCTTGACCTCCATAATTAAAGGATATGAATTAGAACCAAGGGAACGTAATTTCATCGTATTTTGCGTATTTCCGTTGGAAAAAAACACTGAAAAGCCATATTAAGACCTATATTTGTGAGTTCTTCACTGAAAATTCCTTTTTTTCGCCAAGCCTTGACATCCCTAATTGAAGGATATGAATTAGAACCAACGAAACGTAATTTCATCGTATTTTGCGCATTTTCGTTGGAAAAAACATTGAAAGCCATATTAAGAGCTATATTTGTGAGTTTTTCACTGAAAATTCTTTTTTTGCGACGCTGTGACCTCCCTAATTAAAGGATACGAATTAGATTCATGGAAAGGTAATTTTATCGTATTTTGAGCATATCCGTTGGAAAAAAAACACAGAAAAGCCATATTAAGAGCTAAATTTGTGAGTTTTTCACTGACAATTCCTTTTTTTTTGCCAATTCCTGACATTCCTAATTAAAGGATATGAATTTAGAACCAAGGACAGGCAATTTCATCATATTTGTCATATTTTCGTTGGAAAAAAACACTGAAAAGCTATATTAAGTGCTATATTTGTGAATTTTTCAATGTAAATTCCATTTTTTTGTCAAGTCGTGACACCATTACTTATAGGATAGAAGTTAGAACCATTGGAACGTAATTTCATAATATTTTGCATGTTACTGTATGAAAAAACACTGAAAAGCTATATTAAGGGCTAATTTGTGAGTTTTTCACCAACAAATCGTCTTAGCCAGGCTTTTATATTCAATGGAACATAGTTCATTATATTCTACATATTTTGATTGGAAAACACACCAAAAGGTCATATTATTTGAACTTACATCAAACGTTGGAGAGCTTACATTTGAAGAACTACCCATTATTTGCATATATTGTTCAAAATTTTAACCTATACGGATTTCTAAAACTTCAAAACCCAGAAATATACGAACTTAACGATTATCTATTCGCGAAAATCTTAATAGGTCACGCTATTACAACAATAATAACCTCTCTATCTATGGCTCAGAGGGAACGGATTCAAAACATTACTTCATACATCATTTGGTCTAATTGCGACAAACGTGGCATTTCCAATGCAGATTAAAACCAGAAAAGACCAGAAACGCATAAAAATAAGAAAAAAGGGAATTGCAATCAATCTTGTGTCGAAGCGCTAGCGCTGTCTAAGTAAAGAATGATGTGGAACATAAAATGTTGTTTAGGTTTTTCTACATAGCCGGACACTTCATATAGAAGGTGTTGTCATAGAAACTTCAAAACAGGCTCATTTGATTTGAAATTAAAGTGGATAATGCCCAATTCACAGGAGGGGTATGAAAACTATGGTTTTTAACAACGATATGCAAGACTAGAAAGAAAAGTCTTTAGGAGTTACCCCCCTTCCACCTCAACCATCGCTCTTGAAATCACCACACCCCCATACCCCTAAACTCAAATTTTCCAGAGGATTTTAAAATCCTCCCCAAACACAAAATTTCTAGGAACGTATCTTCATCATATTTAAATATTTTCGCTGGAAAACCTGCTTACCGAAGCGCTAGTGCTACCTAAGTTAAGAACTATGTGACTACAATATGTTGTTTTTGGTTTTTTCATCATAGCCAGGGCACTTCGTATAGAAGGAGTCATCGCAAAACTTTGAAAAGGACTCATTTGATTTGAAATTAAAGTGGATAATCCCCAATTCACAGGAGGGGGGCGTGAAAACTATGGTTTTTAACCATGATATGCAAGACTAGAAAGAAAAGTCTTTAGGAGTAGGGCTGCCCATCACCTCAACCCTTTCTCTTGAAATCCCCCCCCCCCTAAAGTTGAAGTCTAGTCTAAATTAGCATAACCACAAAATTACACAATATTGCATAGAAATACCAAAACCATAGGTTAGGCTATGTCAGGTTTGGTTCGACGTTAGCTTTCTCCTCGTTTAAGTTAGGTTATATTAGGTTAGCTTAACAAGAGCGCGCTTGATAAGCTAACCTAATAGAACCTAACTTAAAAGAGGAGAAAGCTAACTTCGAACCTAAGCTGACATAGCCTAACCTATGGTTTTGGTATTTCTATGCAATATTGTTTAATTTTGTGGTTATGCTAGTTTAGATTAGATTTCAACTTTAGGGGGGGATGTCAAGAGCGAGGGTTGAGGTGATGGGCAGCCCCACTCCTAAAGACTTTTCTTTCTAGTCTTGCATATCATAGTTAAAAACCATAGTTTTCACGCCCCCCTCCTGTGAATTGGTCACTATCCACTTTAATTTCAAATCAAATGAGTCCTTTTCAAAGTTTTGAGATGACTCCTTCTATACGAAGGACCCTGGCTGTGATGAAAAAACCAAAAAGAACATATCGTGGTCCCATAGTTCTTAAATTAGGTAGCACTAGCGGTTCGGTAAGCAGGTTTTCCTGCGAAAATATTTAAATATGATGATGAAACGTTCCTAGAAATTTTGTGTTTGGGGGGGGGAGTTTATAATCCTCTGGAAAATTGGAGTTTGGAGGTTATGGGGGTGTGGTGATTTCAAGAGAGAAGGTTGAGGTGGAAGGGGGGGGTAACTCCTAAAGACTTTTTTTTCTAGTCTTGCATATCGTTGTTAAAAACCATAGTTTTCATACCCCTCCTGTGAATTGGGCATTATCCACTTTAATTTCAAATCAAATGAGCCTGTTTTGAAATTTCTATGACAACACCTTCTATATGAAGTGTCTGGCTATGTAGAAAAACCTAACAACATTTCATGTTCAGCATCATTCTTTACTTAGACAGCGCGAGCGCTTTGACACAAGATTGATTGCAATTCCCTTTTTTCTTATTTTTAAGCGTTTCTGGTGTTTTCTGGTTTTAATCTGTATAGTAAATGTCACGTTTGTTTAAATTAGATCAAATGATGTATGAAGTATTGTTTTGAATCCGTTCCCTCTGAGCCATAGATAGAGAGGTTATTATTGTTCTAATAGCGTGACCTATTAAGATTTTCGCGAATAGATAATCGTTAAGTTTGTATATTTCTTGGTTTTGAAGTTTTAGAAATCCGTATAGGTTAAAATTTTGAACAATATATGCAAATAATGGGTAATTTTTCAAATGTAAGCTCTCCAACGTTTGATGTAAGTTCAAATAATATGACCTTTCGGTGTGTTTTCCAATCAAAAATATGTCGAATATAATGAACTATGTTCAATTGAATATAAAAGCCTGGCTAGAAAGGAATTGTCGGTGAAAAACTCACAAATTAGCCCATAATATAGCTTTTCAGTGTTTTTTTCCAATAATAACATGCAAAATAAGATGAAATTACGTTTCCTTGGTTCTATTTCCTATCCTTCAATTAAGTGGGTCACGACTTGGCAAAAAAAAGGAATTCTCATTGAAAAACTCGAAAATATAGCCATAAATACGGCCTTTCAGTGTTTTTTTCCAACGAAAATTCGAAAAATATGATTAAATTATCTGTTCTTTGTTCTAAACTAATATCCTTTAATTATGACTGCCAGGGCTTGGCAAAAAAAGGAATTGTCAGTGAAAAACTCACAAATATAGCTCTTAATATGGCTTTTCAGTGTTTTTTTCCAACGGAAATGCGCAAAATACGATGAAATTACGTTTCCATGAATCTAATTCGTATCCTTTAATTAGGGAGGTCACAGCTTCGCAGAAAAAAAATTGTCAGAGAAAAACTCATAATGATATCTTATTTACTGGCTTTCAATGTTTTTTCCAACGAATATAAGCTTAAAATATGTTCCGATTTTTCTTATTCATTTCCTTTAAGTAGAGATGCCATTGCGTTGCGAAAAAAGGAATTGTCAGAGAAAAACTCACATAACTAGGTCAGAACTTTTCTGTTTAGTGGTTTTTCCAACGGAAATACGCAAAATACGATGAAATTACGTTCCCTTGGTTCTAATTCATATCCTTTCATTAGGGAGGTCAAGGCTTGGCAAAAAAAAGGAATTTTCAGTGAAAAACTCACAAATAGAGCCCTTAATATGACCTTTCAGTGTTTTTTCCAACTAAAATATAAAAAATACGATGAAATTACATTTACTTGGTTCTAAATTCATATACTTTAATTAGGAATGTCAGGGGTTGGCAAAAAAAGCAATTTTCAGTGAAAAACTAACAAATATATCACTTAATATTGCTTTTCAGTGTTTTTTTCAAACGGATATGCGTAAAATGCGATGAAAATATTCTACCTTGATTAGAATTCTTATCCGTTAATTAGGGATGTCAGAGCTTGTCAGAAAACAGAATGGTCTGTTAAAAAATCACAAAGAGATGACAAAAGATTTATCGTAAATGTTTTTTTCCACTGAAAATGCGCATAATCCGACTTAAATACTGGCCCATTGTTCTAAATTACCTCCCTGCAAGGTGGGCGACCAATACACGGCGAAAAAAAGGAATTGACATGGAAGGTCACAAATTAAGAGGTCATTATATTTCTTTAAAGTGTTTTTTTCATACGGAAATTAGCAAAAAATTACTAAATTACGTTCCCATGGTTCTAATTCATATACTTAAATTATGAATGTCAAGGCTCGGCGAAAAAAAGGAATTTTCATTAAAGAACTAAGAAATATAGCTCTTAATATGGCTTTTCAGTGATTTTTCCAACGAAAATACGCGAAATACGATAAAAATTCGTACCCTTGACTTTATTTCATATTCTCCCACTAGGATGGTCAAGGCTGTGCGACAAAAAAGGAATTGACGGTGGAAAACTTACAAGAATCTTTCTGAATATGGCGTTTCAGTGTTTTTTCCTACAAAAATACGCAAAATACGATGAAAATGCGTTTCTATGACTTTAACTCATTTCCTTCCATTAGGAAGTTCAAGGCTTGGCAAGAAAAAGGAATTTTCAGGGAAAAAATTACAAATCTATCACTGAGTAGGTATGTTCATTGCTATTAACCACAAAAAATTAGCAAAATACGACGAAATTACGTTCCATGGATTTAAAGTCATATACGTCATGTAGGAAGGTTACAGGCTTGGCAAAAAAAAGGAATTTTCAGTGAAAAACTCACAGATATAGCACTTAATATGGCTTTTCAATGTTTTTTCCAACGAAAATATGCAAAATACGATGAAAATACGTTCCCATGGTTTTAATTCATATCCTTCAATTAGGAAAGTCCTAGCTAGGCGAAAAAAGGGAAATGATAGTGAAAAATTCACAAATAGAGCTGTTAATATTGCTTTTTAGTTTTTTTTCCCAACGAAAATACGCAATATCATATGAATTTACGACTCACATGCTTTAATTTATTTTATTCAATGATTGCGTCAAAAGCTTTGCAAGAAAAAGGAATTTATTGTGAAAAACAAACACCTATAGAACTTAGTATGGCTTTTCAGTGTTTTTTTCCAACGAATTTCCGCAAAATACGATGAAAATACGTCTCCAAGGTTTTCTTTTTTATCCTTTAATTAGGGAGGTCAAGGCTTGGCTAAATAATTGAATTGCAACCAATCACATGTCGAGGCTAACATTCTCAAGGCTTTGGCTTTTGACGGATAACATTAAACCTAAGGAAATTTATGTATTTGGAATCAGCCTATAAAGCCAATCATTTGCATTTATCTATAATTACTAAAATTCTGATTTTTAGAGTTATGGCTACTTTCGGACCAATTGCACTTTATTTTCGCCTTGTTTCCCAAAAACTGTTTAAAATTAGGGTTTTTTTAGGTGTTTTCGTTTTTGCTTTATTGTTTGACTTGATAGGAATTCTGCAACAGGATGGTCGTTGAAATTTATTAATGAATAAAGATTTTTTTAACAAGAAATGACTGTAAAGTGTTTTGGGGGGGGGGAGTAATAAAAAAATACTAATTTTTAGATATGATACCTTCTTTCTAGATGTTCTAACACTCTTGTCAAAGCTAGACTTACTACTGTATTAAATATATCATCAGGCATAAGTTTACGTTTGAACAATTATTCGACATTATTTCTGTTCATCTATGATTTAGTGTAGCAGCTCTTGACTTTTAATTGAAAAATAACCTCTTGTGGAAAAAGTTTTTGTCACTCTATTAAATATATCATTGGATATAGGTTTACGTTTGACAAATTATTCGACATTATTTCTGTTCATCGTTGATTTAGTGTAGCAGCTCTTTACTTTTTAATTGAAAAATATCCTCTTGTGGGTTGTGGAAAAAAGTTTTTGTCACTCAATTAAATATATCGCTAGACATAACTTTACAGAAAATTTAGTTTCTTCTAGTTTCACGGTCTAAGTATAGATTCTAAGTAGGTTTTAACTGTACTGCTTGTTTGGTGGGGGGATGAATATCCAAAAATAACGGATGGACCTTTATTTGACTCGGTTAGATTTTGATTCTGAAGCTATTTGTCATAGTCCGTTGTTCTATTCAATATCTTGAGCCAAACTCTGTACTTCTTAAAATGCTGTAGTTTTTTATATTCATATTCGTATGCCATTTATTGTTGTGGTATCAAAAAATTTGGATTGTTGGTTCAATTAATTATAAGTTCATTAAAAATTAAGTAATTAGTTACTACTTATAATAATTTGCAAGTTCAGAATGATGTCAGAAAAGAGATATTAAAAAAAAAATTTGTTCAACTATAAGTTATATTATTGTTTTCAGATCGTAGTTATGTTGGGCTCTGATGAATATTCGGGTAAAAATAAGTTTTCAAATTTTCTAGCTTCCTTCACTTTTGGTAAATAAAAAAACTTGAAACAGTGATTTTGTAACAAGCATTCAGCTTCAATTTACACAAAAAGGACCAGATACTTATCAAAAGCATGAAAATTAAAAATGTAAAATGCATATTTCAAAGAAATAATAACCTTCTTAATAATTTACAACCGATAAACCGTGGAAAGTTGTTTTCCTTAGTATTGTTTGTGAATGATTAAAAGATGATGAGTGACAGAAAACATTTTTGAAACTAAACAAAACTTTAAATTTAGTAAATTGTCAAATGTTGTCAAAATGTAATTTTTTCCTGAAGTTGAAACCTCTTAGTTTAACTCAGGTATTGAACCTTTGGTAGATATATAGGTTCGAAAAGAAACTCTCCCCGTTAAATCTGAGCTAATATAGGTTTTCCGCAGAAAACTTTAGTTTTTTATCATAGCGCTATCAATATTTTAGGATTTATGGCTTGGTTAGGATCTCTCATTTGATGAGGAGGTCCTTCTTTGTACTAGTACAGCCTTCAAAGGTACTGATGATGTGCTAGAGGTACATTATACTGAAGATGGTCTTTCATATACGTCAGAAGATCTGGTATGGCGGGGACCTTCAGGTCGCCTTTGCATAGAGGATGACGAGCGGTTGGCTCCTAGTTTGCCTACAATAGGAGTACGCGGCGATTTATTTGAATACAGGTCCACTCCATTGATTGATATATGAATAAATGATGAACCTGAGGTTGAAATTGAATGTATACCACCCCCTCTGGTAGACGTAGTGGTAGTAGAGGATGAAGACATAGATATTCTGATAATTGAACCTGATGTAGTATATTTAAAAACTGTTATAAATATCGATATTTCAAGAGAATAAAGATTAGAAAGAATGAATTATTTTTTGTTATCTTTGATAGAAGACTTGGTTGTGAACTGATAATACTCTATGGGGTGATTTAATCAAACTGTACTATTCATGTACAGAAGTCTCTGCTAGTATCTTCAATCTATATATATCGATTATATGAAAATTAAAATAGTACAAACAAATTGATTATACAATTACAATATAAAACTCGTTATCCATATTAATAATTAGATTTAACGGTAAATCATGTTTGGGAACTCTTCCACCATGGTTTCCGTTGTTTAAAATCCTTTTCGTAGAATGACCTCTTATGTTGTCTCTTAAAGGGACACTTTTTCTCTTCTCTTAGAGCATAATCATCATAATAATCCGAGTTATATCTTGCACTATGTACATTTTTCTTTGGGTTTTCACTGCTGTCTTTTGCACTATAGAGAAAGCCCTCTTTTACTAGTCCCTTCTTTTGGTCCTCCTTTTCTAACATATCAATCCTTCTTTTATCTGAGCTTACTTGCAATCGATATAAATTTCTCTCCATGTCACATATAATTTTTCTTCTCGTTTCCTCCAGATTCTTCTCATCTGTCTCTGCCTCTATGCAGTCTAAACATTCAGTAGGTTCGTGTGAATGCTCAAAATCATGAAAATGCCCCTTACAAATAGAACAGCTGCAATAAAAGGATATTTCTAACTCCACTTGTTCACTCATGTTATTACACTGCTAACTAAAAACTTAGTGAATTCTATTCACAGATTGATAAAACTATAGCAAAAATCCTCTCCTTATACTCCCTCCGCCGCTAATATGTAAGCAAGCTCTCTGATTGGCTGAGAAGGGGGATCTAACTATTACCTTGGAAACTCATAACATTTGGCTTGAACAACAACAACAAATACTGTTTCCCGGAAACTCATAACATTTGGCTTGAACAACAACAACAAACACTGTTTCCCGGAAACTCATAACATTTGGCTTGAACAACAACAACAAATACTGTTTCCCGGAAACTCATAACATTTGGCTTGAACAACAAATACTGTTTCCCGGAAACTCATAACATTTGGCTTGAACAACAAATATTGGAAACACGCGATCTCCCGGGAACTCATAACATTTGCCTCGAATAACAACAGGAAGGAAGTGACAAAGTTCCTGTTTTTCCATTCTCACTGACAAAATTAATAAAAACATCAAATAAATTGACCAACACACATAACCATCCATGAAAACAGACATAAATGTGACAAAGTTCCTGTTTTTTCATTCTCACTGAGAAAGTCCATAGAACCATCCATAAATGTGACAAAATTCCTGTTTTTCAAATTCTCACTGACAAAAACCATAAAACACGTGGTTCTATGCCCATATATGGTGTACTCGTCGGACTGGCACCCCCATCTCTACTTAGGTGTTGGTATATTAATTATAGAGCGTAGAGGTAGTGGTTGCGAAGGTAGTGACAAGCAAATAGGAAAATGGTCTGACAGATCCGAAAATATTATATTTGAGGACAGGTCATTTCCCAGGTAAGTGGATAAAAAAATGTTATCAATTATTGTTGAAGTTGATCTCACAGGATCGACTCTACTGAGGAAAAAATTGTGAGTAGAAGACCACTCGCGGTTAACGATTCAAAAAAAGTGTCAGATCCAATATTTTTACCAACATTGAGTAGGTTGCAATTAAAGTCTCCAAGAACTATTGCCTTTTTATGGGGTAGGTTAATAAAATTAGAGAAATCATCAAACAGATTACAAAAACATGAGGTCGGAAATGGAGGAGATTTATAAAATAAGGAGAGTATATAGGAATTTTGGCCGATAACTATGTTAAAAAGTATTGAATAAATACATCTGAGATTTATTTGTGTAGAGAAAATAGATTCGCACTCTGATAGCCTGGTAAAATTTACATTCGAACGGATGTAAAGTGAGATACCCCCAGAACACTTTATCAATCTCCTGGGCATATGGATTATTTGGTAACAAGGGAGTAAAAAATCACTAGTGTCATCATTATCGGAAAGCCATGTCTCTGTTAGTCCTATTACGTCAAAAGGGCAGACACCATTGAATGAAATTAAATCTTTCAACTTGAGCCACTTATCCCGGATGCTTCTGATGTTGAAACAAAGAACATTTAGGGATTTATTATTTACAAGTTTTGGCTTCAAATTGGTAGCAAAATCAAGAATATCAAGGTAATTACAACTAGCATGAGTTAAGGTACCAGGGGGGCTGCTTATGGGGTTGGCATACTGATTACTTTCTATATCAGGATAATTAAAAGCAATTTTATTAAAAAGGGATAAATTAGTTAAAAACGAAAAGTCACACATTAAGTAGTCGTCAGGCATTCTGATTGTGACTCAATCAGCCTATGTTGGCTTAAAACACTCTCAATTTGAATTTCTGCTTCAGAAACTATGGTCTCGCCGAAGTGGGTTTTTGCCAAATTCTTCAGAATAATGCATTTCAACTGATTGGGTAACTCTAATTGGAGATGAGCATAGAGGTAACTGTAAAGCTGGCTAATTTAAAGTATATTGTCGATTCATCTTCCAAAGCATTTGGAGAAACTGTGTGAAATCTGTGGGGAGTAATTCCAGGTAGCTTTGTCGGTCTTGATGTCTTCCCTCGCGCAGGATTTTCCGAAAGGGGGTTCTTCAGGGTTTTATGGGGGGCACTTGGTATCAAGGGGAACCATGGATTAATTTTATTTCGGATGAAATTATTCTGAAAATTTTCAACACTGGGGGAAGCATTGGGAACTGTTGGTGTCCTGGGGGCGGCTGGGTGTCTGGGGCCTGTTGGTGGTTCAGGGGCTGTTGGTGGCCTGGGGCCTGTTGGGGGACGGGGGACTATTGGCGTCCTTGGGACTTGCATTGCAACAAAAGGGATTGGAAGTTGTTGCTCTTTTGCTATTCTTAGTATCTCTGCCCTTTGTTTATATTTGGGACAGTTTCCTTTATCTAGGGACTGGTGTTTGCCCTTACAATTAGTACATATTGGGTCAAATTGACAGTTTGACTCATTATGGTCCTTGCCTAGGCAAATCTTACATATGTTGGAATCCTCTCTGCAGTATTTATCTGAGGGCCCAAGCTTTAGACATTTAGTACACTGTAATGGCTTTTCTTTGTAAGGCTTGAAAGATTTTTGTTGGCCAAAGAGGAACACTTTGTCAATATTAAATTGTCCTTGAAGCTCAAACAACACAGTTTTAAAGTTTGAGGTTTCAGTGGTTTCGCGACCAAGGGTATGAACACTAGAGACTGGAATGCATTCATCTTTTTCGTTCATCAATGCTTCCATCAGGTCCGAGTTTAGAAACGATTTAGGGACATTGTAGAGCACTATCTTTGTTTGTATCGGGCTTGGGGACCACAGGTGGGCTGTGACAACAGCATTTTCAACACTTTTCAGCTCCATTACCTTTTTCACTGATGTGGGATCGTTCAAAAGATATCTAGGGACCCTGATCTGTTTATATTCATATTAAAGTTGCAACGAATGGTCTTGAAAAGACTCTGTTTCTTACAGTTTCGGTTAGTATTGAGCCGCATCGCTACTTACTTTCAGTTCATTACCACGAACTCTTTGATTCGCATTTGACTTCTGCATTTTCACACTTGTTACTATTAATGGGAATTGACAAATCATTTTCCTTCATGCATATACAGACCCAAGAGCAACTGAATTGGAATACCTTAAGCCTAAGACTAGTTTTGACTAAACCTAAAGGCTCAAGCACACGGCGCGAGTTTACAAGGTACAAGCTGACTTTTTCACACGCAGCTCGTAAACTAGTATTAGGGGAAAACACGACACTTTTCCAGAAAAAAACTTCATATTTCAAGCCATTGCCCATGAAAATATTTAGCAGCGTTGCCCTTCCCATTCGGAATAATTATCACGCGCATGATAGATGCGAATCTGAAGAATAAACATAAGTATGGACCCTTTGGGAGTCTCCTTTTTTTGGGAAATGTTCCATTTTTTCAGTTTTATGAAATCTGTTAATATGTCTGTTAAACAACAAGACCGTTTAATCTTGGGATGCGTTATGTACAGTCATAGGCCAAAGCTATTTTTGCTTGTAACTAGGTAAGATTTTAATACTTTAGACTGACTGAAAATCAAAATGAACTATTTTGTATCGTTCACTTTGTGTCACTCCATTGTAACAGTAGAAACACAAGCATCATGTATGGGAAGGAGGATGTCCCCTTGATTATTTTTCAGGTCGACACTTAACAGATGCTATTTTTGATTAAAAAAAAAACTAAATTGTTAAGATTCAGCTCTTACTCATATCCGGAATTTTAAATATGCAGGGTGAGGCAGGAAAAACAGGAACTTTCTTTTGGGGTAATAAGAGTGTAACCTAACAGTCATATCCCTTGTCCTTTTTTGTGGTGGTAAAAAGGTTTCGTGAGCCCCAAGATATACCAGGCAACCATATTCCGGCAAGAGTCTTATGTAGGATGTATATAGACAAACAATCGGTCAGTTAGATGGGCTTCGTTAATACAAATGGCTTTATGTGACATTTCTTGTCAAACAGAGTCTTTAGCCTATATGCGAATTTCATCTTATCTTTGTTTTTATTCAGCCAGTGTTCTTGGCCGATTCTCATCTTAAGGCAGCCTCTTAGCCTATAGGCTAAAATCACAAGAGAAATTATCTGCTAAGCTTGATGGCCAGGTTCGGCATCGGATTTTGAGACAACAAAGTTACCGAACAATTCCCGCACATCTGGTTTTGCTGAAAACTTGCCTTACAGTGTGTTATATTGCAAGGTTTTGCCGAAACCAGATTTTTTGACGATGTAGAAAATTCTTCAATCAAGGAGGCATAGTTGTGCCTCTTTAAAGAGGCGACCCACCACAATGTTAAGCGATTTCCGGTCCTAGCTGTCGCAGAGAGACGGCGGTGATCGCATTTTGTAGCCTAAGCTCAAACTAAGAAACATACAAAATTTCTCCCCCCCCCCGCCGGCTTTATCTTCATGGAGGAAAGGGGGCCGGAAGTTTCGACCCTCCCACCACAGCCCTCCTTTAACGTTGTCCGATCGGGCGAAATTTAGAGGATTAAGCTTTCCTGGGGCCTGGGAGCTTATCCTCAGAATTTCAGCTCAATCCGATCACTCCTTCTCTGTTTTCCAAAAACCAAATATAGCCACTTAATGTTCATCAAGTTATTTTTTTATCAGCCACGCCTACAGGCCACAGTTGGCAACGGATCCAGGTGAATGAGGACTCATTTGAACCGGAATTCGACCTGTTAGGGCCTTTTGATATTTTCAGACCGAAAACATAATCCCTCGAATTTACATTTACGAAAAACCTCGTTTTTCAAGGAGGAAAGTGGGCCAGAAGTTTCGACCCTCCCACCACATCCCCACTTTAACGTTGTCCGATCCGGCTGATTTAGAGGATAATTTAGAGGATAAGCTTTCCTAGGGCCTGGGAGCTTATCCTAAAAATTTCAGCTCAATCTGATCACTCCTTCCCTGTTTTCCAAATGTTTTTTAATGTTCATCAAGTTTTTTTTTTATCAGTCACGCTTACAGGTCACAGTTGGCGACGGATCCGGGTGAATGAGGACTCATTCGAAGCGGAATTCGACCTTTTAGGGCCTTTTGATATTTTCAGACCGAAAAAATTATCTCTCGAATTTACATTTACGAAAAACCTCGTTTTTCCATAAGAGCCCATGTTAGTTTTTGAAATTCCTAAAAGCATAGTATTTCATTATTAAATTAGATCAAAATAGTCCTCTTAACCTGACAAGACCGACTGCAAGCTTCCAAAAACTCCAGCTCTTTCCCAGAAGTTTTTTTTTGTCGAGAAACGAAAATCTTACTTTGTATTTGCTTGCGTCAAAAATAGATTGCAGAGACTTTGACAAAAAAAACGTTGAGTTTTTTCTGTTGCCGAGCCAATAAAAATAACTAAACAAGTCTCTGATAGTACAGTGGTCACTATTCCTGTCTGTCATGCGGAAGACCCGGCTTCGATTCCCCGTCAGAGTAAATTCTTTATATATTGAATCTAAAGTAGTATCTCTTAAATTTAAAGTTTAAAAACGAAACTCATTTTCTTTTTTAAATCCAATCTATTAAATCCTTCGGCTCAAAAGGCGTCTCCAGAAGAATATCACAGTCCGCCTTCAGCTTACAGGTAAGTCTCCACTGCTTTGATAACATGCCGTACACCCACATGCTCAAAGAAAAGTTTAAAAAAGAAAATCTTACTGTGCATTTGATTTGAGTATTCAGGAATTAAAAGCCTTAACAAAAGAATCTTCAAAAGCGGTGGGTTTGGGTGGCGACAGCCCCCCAACTTTAACTCCTGACACGATCAGCTAACAGTTAGTCAAGCAATAATAAGTAATAAACTGTACAAAAACGTGCAGAAATTATTTGAAAAAAACTACGTTTTCTAAAGAGTTAAAAAGGCTGAGTCATAAGTTTGAACCTTAAAACGTACAAAGATTAGGAGGTACAGTTGAGGGGGGGGGGCGCCGCCCCCAACCCCCCCGCTTTTGCAGCCTCTTTTATTAAGAATTTTATTTTGGGGGTCTATCACCCCCCTCAACCCCGCTTTTTACCTTGCAAAGAAACGCTGTGCAACACGAACGAAGTTTGGTTGAATTTTTTACCGTAAGAACATCCTATTGCACATCTTCGATTAGAAACAGTACTGAGCCTGTTTGCTGGATTTTTTACATGAGATTTTTCCCTAACCGATAACAAGCTATAATGTGATGAACTTAACAATTTTGAACAGAAAGAACAGGGAACAGAAGAAGGGCACAGCATAAACAAGCAGTTTAGGTTCAGGTAGATTCAGGTTCATCTATTTTTCCATCATACATAATCACACAGAATACATAACTATACCTGGCACAGAGACAAGTTTGTAGTTATAACTGTAACAGACTGAGTTGTCATTGCCAAATTCTCTGAAGATTATAAAAAAATGCCATTGAAACAGTTTCATTCGTGTTGGTACGACCAACTGGTTGCAGGCTACAGGACTTAAAAAATCTTAACAAAAGAGGCTGCAAAAGCGGGGGGTTTGGGGGGCGGCAGCCCCCAAACTGTACCTTAAAATCCCTGTACGTTTTAAGGTTCGAACTTGTGACTCAGCCTCTTTAACTCTTTAGAAAACGTAGTTTTTTTTCAAATAATTCAAGTAAAACATCTCAATACACCAATCTTAAACATACATGGCTGTCACTACGCATTCAGAAGTTCTCATGTAATACACCTAGTTCTCATGTAAAACATACCTACATAGAATTTGCAGTAAAAGGTTTTTAACCAGGTCAATTTATGCTTTTCCATCAATCATCAATAACAAGAATATACAAACATTTGATTGTTTGGTGATCACTCACCAATTACACTTACAGTTAGCGTTCAGTCGTTATTAATACTGAAGTCTTCATTAAGTTTCATTGTTAAGAGGATTTCAAACTTGTTTGTGTCATGGCAACGCCAAATGCTCGAACTTTGCTCTCTTTTCGGTGAATTCAGTCTATTGTCTATGCAGGTTATATTGAAATAAAACATTATTATGCTAATATTAACAAAAGTTTCTTCTTCAGGTTTCCACCGGTTTGGAGGTGTCGATTTCGAAGGAACATTTTTCGTTGATACGGAAATTGATGACGACTATGTTGGCTTTATCTTCAGGTATGTTTTTGCTTACACATCTCTGTGAAAATTTCTTCTTATAGATTACCAAACGACATGGTTGACGAATTTCACCAGAGAGCTTGTAGGTATTCTAACATAAATTGCATTCTAGTTGCAGCGTAATTGCCGATAGCTTCTCCGTTTTAAACAATCCTTTATGATCAATGATACGGGGATATTTACCAACATCATAGATATGGTTAAATAGGGAGTAGTTTTGACCCTCTTCTAACTTTAAAATGATTGAAAACTCTTCAAAACGGCTGGTAAAAGGTGAAGTGGAATGAATGCAAGTGTGCATGCGCAGGAATTTATTTTGGAGGGGCAGGCAAGTTCGTTAAAATAACCAAAATGAAAAACTTACATAATGTGACAAAACTTACAAAAATGTGAATGTATGAATTACAATAACTGGATAAGCCACACCTAGTTTAGCTTGATCAGTGAAAATTAGATTCTTCAGTGACTCACAAAAGCTGCTTCTACAATGATTAGTATTGATGAAAGGAGGTAAAATTGAACTTTCCGAATATATTATTAACCCCTTATGATATTGATTGTTTCCAGAAAAAAATCCTCGGTGAAAGTTACCTCACTTACCTCAATTCCATTGCCGCCATCTCTCGAACGAATTCCTTGCCAGCAGCGTTGCCTTGATCTCATGATGCCACCAAAAAACACCGGAAAAACCGCCACTAAACGGCCAAAAACAGCAACGCCCGAAAAAGGCTCTGACAGATGCGCAGTAGATGGCTGTGCATAAGATGAAAGCTCTAGAGCCATTCAGTCCGATGAATGTGACAATTGGCTTTGCGCCGAGTGCCTCTTGATTTCAAATGTGGAATATGACATTTTTACCAAAATGAATCTTAGACTGGGAAGTGTTTGGGTGTGCCCCATGTGCCGCATTGAATGAGCACCGAGACGAAATGCGGGACCTGTTTGGCTCACTCAAACAGGACGTGAGCGCGTGTTTGGACTCCGTTAGAGCCAAAATTCCAGATCTCGACGAGAGTGGCAAGACAAAAGTGTCTGTATCTGAAGCCGCGGACATAGCGGGTTGTGTTGTCGCTGAGAAATTAGAAACCGATGTTCGTAAAATTGTCAGACAAGAACAAGAGAAGTCTTAAAAAATGACAAGACAAGAAAAGTCTTAAAGTCTTCAGACAAGAAAAGTCTTAAAAAATGAGTTCAAGGTCGATGTGGACAGCATCACGAACATTCAACGCTTACCAAAAGCTTAAAACTCCGCAGATTCTAGAACCCCTGCCGCTGCGAGGCGTGATCCCATATTGTTTTCTCTTAGTTCAAGTAAGCAGAAAGCGGAAATCCTTAAGCTCTCCCGCACCAAAAAAGGCGACATAGCCTTTTACGCAGATACCTCCAAAGAGGACCGCCAGAAAAGAAAGGTTCAAGTTCAATATGGGTTTTAATTAAAAAAAAATATAAAAATACACTTAACTCAATTCCTTGTGCCATTGATGCACGTTTGGGCCCGTAAGAATTGCACACTCTAATTACAGCGTGGTCTCCTGTCTTCTCCAATTTCCACCCCGAACCTCCATCAAATAACAATAAATTTAACACAACTTCTCCTCCGCTCAAATCCCTTGAAGTATCAAACTAAAATATAATAAATAATAATAATATAAAAAAATTCTAAAAATAATAAAAATAAAATAAATCAGGTAATGAATTTTTAATCTTTTAGATATTTTTTTACATTCTTTTTGAAGGAGCAAGACCTATATGACTTCAGCTCTTGCGGAAGTGCATTCCACTCTCTAGCACACGCAATTCTAGGAGAAAATTCCAACCTAGATGTCGGTGTCGGGGGTATATAAATGCCTTATGAAGATCTTTTATCTAAACAATGGATTTGTGATACTAGTGTGAATAATCCTTTAAATGGTGATGGGAGTGTTCCTGAAAAATATTTAAAACAAAAAACGGTGCAAGATAGTCTGTAAAGTGATGCCATTGATAGTATGTTCGGTGCTGGGCCTAAAATTTGAAGTGGTTTGTTGTGAAGTGAGTTTAGTCTCTGTAAATGTGTCTTGAAATTGGATTATGAAATTAGATGAAATTAGAATACCAAACTGTAGAACAATATTGAATGTGAGGCTTGATAGCTACATTGTAAATCAGGATCAGTATTTTTTTAGGGAAATGGTGACTGAGTTTTCTGAAGATTCCAAGGTTCCTTGAAAGCTTCGTCTCGATACTTGCTATGTGGTGCCTGAACGAGAGGTTTTCGTCGATCAAAACCCCTACGTAATCGAACGTGTTCTTTTTCTGGTCTCTTGATAAGTCCACGAGAGGTTTCAATACCAATCACATCAGGAGCCAGCGAATCTATACGTGAAAAAAATAAAACAGTCGATTTGTTAATGTTAATGACTAGACGATTTGCGTCCATCCACAAGTACGTTTCTTCAAGATTGTCTTGTAGCTTCGTTTTGAGAGACTTGATGTTCCATTCTGAGCTTGCCATAAGTGAATCATCGCAAATGCCGTTAGTTCGTCCTCGGCTTCTACTATAGACCCCGGCATCGTTTGTGGGTGACATAGTTTGCAGCAATAAGGGCTACGACTTGCAGGAGTCAGTACTTGCTGAAGATCATTTACGTGAAAAAGAAATAATACCTGTCCCAATTTAGAGCCCTGTGGCACCCCGCAGTTAACTACTACATCATTTGTAAGGTCATTTCCTGTGTTTAATACAGGATGTTTGAAGATTTTCCAGGTAAGAATTAAACCAATCTAGGACTAGTGGATGAGATAAAAAGACGTGCTGCTGCTGGCGAGCGGAATCTAGGAATTAGAAACGTCATTGTTTTAAAAAAACGGGGCGCCTTCGGGATTTCCAGTCCCTGTGCAATCACAACAGATGGAGCACTAAATCTGGAACAGCCTCAAGTAAATAGTGTAAATAGGGAGCAAGAGAGCATTGGAAGTTCCACGGACTCAACAAGTTATCAAAGCGCAAAATCACTGGAATCGACCAATGACGTTTTTCTAAGTGCCAATTCGGACAGTGAAAGCGAAATCATTTCCGAAAATGAAACGCCTGAAACAGAAATTCCTGGTATTCGCAACAGTGCTACAAAGATAAATAAATCCGAAAAATCATTTCGTGTGCTTTACACAAATTCTGATACTCTTGCCCCAAAACTTGCTGAACTGAAAGCTCTTTGTTTTGATCTTAATGTGGACATTATTTGTGTTTGTGACATTGGCCCAAAAATCTCAGTGCACAAGCTGGAGGAATCTCACATTCAAATCCCTGGATTCAACTTGAGTAGCAATTTGGATAGCTCTGAATGTTGTAGAGGAGTAGCAATATACTGCAGAACTGGACTGAAAGCTAAAACTGTGAGTTACCCTCTTATTAATTCCACTAGTAGTTGGGTTGAAAATGTTTGTTTGAAACTCCATATTGGATCTGAATAATTTATGATAGGTGTAATTTACCGAAGTCCATCAGCCCCTGATCAATTTATTTCACATCTATCCATATCTAACCTGGTGTCCAGATTGAGTTCCAATGAGCACTCAACTGTCTTTATGTTTGGAGATTTTAATATGCCTGATGTTGATTGGGTTGAAGGAATAGGATGCCCCCCTGAAAGTAGCCCATCCTGTGTCACAACAAATTCCCTTTCTGACAACCTACTGATACAGATTGTAGACCAACCAACAAGATTCAGGCACCAACAACAACCCTCCTTACTTGACTTACTTATCACAAATGATCCTGAATGAGTTCTCTCTATTTCTTACCATCCTGCTCTTGGAAGCAGTGATCATGTCTGTATATTGACTGAGATACAGATAAACAACAAGAAGGAGAATATGATAAAGAAATCCTTTACGGACTATGAGCAGATAAGGCAGGACCTATCCAGGATTAAATGGGAGGATATAGTCAATAGTGGGGACATTGAGAAAAGCTGGGAAACGTTTAAGGTAACAGTCTTA
This sequence comes from Artemia sp. Qi Xiang Cuo, assembly GCF_049724085.1. Lineage (NCBI taxonomy): Eukaryota > Metazoa > Arthropoda > Branchiopoda > Anostraca > Artemiidae > Artemia > Artemia sp. Qi Xiang Cuo. Next base: position 20,846,996 of record NC_142799.1, read on the forward strand.
CATGCTGAAAAGAAAAACACCCGAGAATATTGGTGTCTACCACCTAAAACACTCCCATACCTGCCAAAAGAAGTAAAAAGAGCAATGAAGAAAAAGAAAATAGCTTGGGCCAAGTATGTAAAATGTAAATGTGATAAACACCATGACAGGTATGAGAAATGTAGAAACAGACTAAGAAATTTGACTCGGAAGGTTATGAGGGACCACGAAGATGCAATTGCAACTAACTCAAAACAGAGCCCAAAGATGTTTTGGCGTCATGTCTCTGCAGCTAACCCGTCTAGACAAGATATCCCAGATCTAATGAGAGAGGATGGTAAAAAAGCTTCAGATAAAAAAGAAAAAGCATACCTCCTGAATTTCAGTTTTAGTACCAATTTCTCTGCCCTACCCACAGCCAACACACCACCTCCTCCACCAGAACAACTAATCCCAGAACCAATGGTCAAGCCAATTATTTGTAAAGAAGACGTTAAGAAGAGGCTAAAAAAATTGAGGCTGACAAAGCTGCTAGACCCGATAACCTACGCCCAAGACTGTTAAAAGAAACTGCTGAATACTTTGCCGAACCAATTGCTATGATGTTTGAGATGTCCCTCACTTCCAAAATATTTCCAAACGATTAGAAGCAAGCCAACATCAAGCCAATACACAAGAAAGGGAGAAAGGATCTTGCTAGTAATTATCGGCCTATAAGTCTCACATCAGTTGTATTTAAAGTACTTGAGGGCATCATAAACAATGCACTGGTCTCCCACCTCGAGAAAAACCAATTACTTAGCAAAAGCTAACATGGTTTTCGAAAAGGCCACTCAATTGATACTAATCTAAATGAGTCATGCGATTTTGTGACTAGACTCTTAGATACTGGTCAGCCGGTGGATGTCATATTGTTCAACCAAGCCAAAGCCTTTGACAAAGTTCAACACCAATTACTAATTTTGAAATTAAAGGCATATGGAATGCATGAAGATATAGTAGCTTGGATAGAAGCCATTCTAACTGGCAGGAGTCAGAGGGTGTTGGTGTACAACTGCAATGGCAATGCTGTCTATTCTGAACCGCTACCAGTCACAAGTGGAGTGCCACAGATCATCCTGGAGCCTACATTATTCAGCATGTAGATCAATGACTGTACAACAAACGTGAAGAATCCTTTGACGGTATATGCTGATGACTGCAAGCTCCTAGGACTGGCCCAGAACGACCTAAATCTGTCAACTATACAAGAAGATCTGGACAGACTATCTAGATGGTCATCGGATTGGTGTCTACAGTTCAATGTAAAAGTTCTACACCTTGGACGCAATAATCAAAACTTGCATATCACATAGTAGACGCCCAGCTTGAGGCAGTCAGTGAGGAGCAGGACCTGGGGGTTATTGTTGACAATGAGCTGAAGTATTACTGCCACACACGAGCTCAAGTTGCAAAAGCAAACCAAGCCCTTGGCCTCATAAAGCGAGCATTTACCACCAGGAAGCAGGGAGTGATTACGAAACTGTACAAAGCCATGATCCGTCCTCACCTGGAATTTTGCATGACCCTAGCCTCTCCCTACTATAAGATGGATGTGAAAGTACTTGAGAGTGTCCAAAGAAGAGCAACTAAGCTCATCTACGAGGAACGTCTCACCTCACTCAAAGTCCCTACCTTAGTATACCGTAGGAAAAGAGGAGACGTAATAGCAACTCATAAGTTGCTAGAAAATGACCTATTAAGTCATGTCTTTTCCCCGTCCCTCTCAACTACCACAAGAGGACACACCAAGAAGCTGCAGGCCCCCCGTTGCATCAAGCGAGAGCGCCAACAGTTCCTCTCAGTCCGTTCCGTCCCACTCTGGAACAGCCTATCCGAAGCCACCGTCCAATCTAAAACTCTAGATGCCTTCAAGAAAGGAGTTGATCAAGACCGGGCCAACGCCGAATGGAGGCTGAACTGGGATGTCAAATCATAACCTTGAAACACCACCAGCGAGATTTCTACAGGAGGATCAACACCACCTTATCTCGCTTGACATGCGATTTAAGGTAATTTAAGGTATTAAAAATACTTGGGGATTTGGAAAAATTAATAAAACCATGAGACATCAAATGGGGCTTGTCCCCATTACCATAGCATACCACTTAACCTCTCTGTAGGTTTCTTAAATTGGAGTTTCTTCATACAGGTTCCATTGCAGCTAACCCCCCGTATAACTGAACCCCAAGCAACTGAACCACCATGCAGCTGAACCAGCATGCAATTGAACCGTCGTGTAACTGAACCCTTGCGCAACTGAAACCCATTTAACTGAGCCCTCGTGCAACTCAGCCCCGTATAACTCAACCCCGTGTAACTGAACCCCCGTGCAATTGAACCCCCGTGCAACTGAACCAACGTGCAATTGGATCACCTTTCAACTGAACCACCATGCAACTGAGCCACCGTGCAACTGAACCACCGTGCAACTGAAATTTCGTGTAACTGAACTCTTGTGCAACTCAACCACCGTACTTACATTGGGTACAACACAAGTTAGAATCTTTACATGTTCAACCTTGTTGGAATTGTTTTCTTTTTAAAGTCATAATATAGATGACTGTCAAGATGATTAATAAATAAGCTTTGTTTTGTTGTAACAAAAACAAAGAAAATCGGACGTCACAAGCTCAAAGCCAGATTTATTTCTACTTTTTTATGTCTGTTAATGGGGTTTCCCTTCGCCCTGTCACTGTCTAAGGGTCTAGGTGGTTACCCTCCCCTCCCCTCTCCCAAGTAAAAACCCTCCCCTGGAAAATACTCCCTCGCGGAAAATATGGTTTTCCAAATCGGAATGTTTTATTTGGGTTATGTTATTTTTTAGTTTAGCTGAGAAGTGCTAAGGAAAGTGGAAAAGAGGGATTTATGTGCAAGTCTTGCCCCCCCCCCCCCTCCGTGAAAAAAATTTCTTCTCATGGAAAATCCTCCAGAAACTCCCCCTCCCCTTCAGGAGACTCCCACGCGAAAAATGTCCGTAAGTTTTTCAATAACAAACACTATCTGTAAGCAATGGACAAATTACGAAACTTCAAAAGATTCTTAAACTTCTCGAATGGGGTTCTCTGATTGTTTTGTAGCTAGGAAGAGAGGGATATACCTCAAAGGGCGCATTTTAATGCCAAAACATCTCAATTCTCATTGAGCCTTCGGATAAATACAGAATTAGCTCTAGCGGAGAGACGGGAGGAGGATGGAGGTAGAAATTAGTTATAATCCCCACGCAGTTCTAGTCTTTTTTATAAGTCAAAATGACAGGATACCAACCAACCAGAAGGGGCATTTTTCGGAAGAGATTTTTCACGGGGATGTATTTTCCAGCGGGTGAGTTATTTTCCGCGAGGGGTATTTCCCGGAGGTATTTTCCACAGGAGGTGTTTTTCACGAGGGGGGGGGATGGCTGTCCTCCAATCACTTTTTACTTTTAAAAAGGCTACTCAAACTTTCAATTTCCAATAGAACAATAAAACATGATTAATAAACGTGATTAACAAAAACCCCCAGAATCCTCGAGACAGGGGCTATAGATTATTACAAGTTACCCGTTGTTGAAATTTACGGATTTTATATAAGAGATGGTCGTACAAACTTTGGAGAAGGCTCATTCGATTGGAAATTAAAATTTCAAGTTCAATTTTGAAAAATCAAAGGTAATCAGAGGACAATCAGCCTCTCCCTCTTAACTGACACCCTCCTCTCCCAAATGCATTCGATCAAAATAAAAAAAATGTTTTTTCACAATACTCTAAAGGTCCAATAACCATGCTTCTGGGGTTAACAACCCCACCAGCAGTTCCTGGAGCAAGGGCCATAATTTAAGCTAGTTACTCAATGTTAACAAGTAAGTTTTTTATGGAAAATATTTTTTTATGAAAATATTTTTTTATGAACTTGGGGGGGGGGGCTCTTTCGATTGGAAATTACCACTTTTTAGGAGGTAAAAGTGATCGAAGGGCTTCCACCCCACCCTCTCTTTTTCCCCTAATGCATCCTATCGATAACTTTGAGATGAATATTTTATTTAAAACAAATCAGAGGTTAAACGGCTACGCATTCAGGGTTCATAACCCCTAGCCCCTGGTGCAAGGGCTATAGGTTATGCAAGTTTCCTATTATTAACATACAAGGTGTTTTTTTTTTATCAAGAAGAGAGGGCATGTCTGTCCTATAAGTAAAAAAAAAAGCATGGAGCATTAAGGTCAAACCTTAGGTAAATGTCAAGAAGAATGCCAAACACAAACAAAAGACATTTTTCCTTTATTGGTTGTGAAAAGGAAATACCAGCAATATCTAAAATGGCTGATGGTATCAGCCATCACATCGTTCGGGAAATGCTTAGGAGCATCTTCAACTAAATCAAGAGGTGCTTTGTGCATCCACTTTTACAAGACGACGTATCTGCAATATGTCGAGAACAGCTGAGGGCATAAACCTGAGGTTATGAAATTTAAACTTTCTGGGCATGCTGAAAGAATGTTTAAAAAAGGCTGGAGTGCAACCAGTCCCCCTCCCAAATCCTTTTTAACTGCAATCTCCTCAAAGACATGTGATCAAAAGTCGTTATCTAGATTGACAAAGGTCAAATATTTTAAACATATGTTTACTACTTAACTAGGTAGTGTTATTAGTAAAGACGGTGGGTGTAGTGAAGATGTTAAAAGTAGAATCGCCAAGGCCCAGGGTGTTTTTCAAAAAGTTTGGAAAAATAAGACGACAAGTCTGTAAACCAAGATTAGAATACTGGAAGCTACAATCATGACAGTAATCAAGTATGGTTCTGAAGCACGGGCGCTAATAAAGACGGAGGAGGATTTGTTGTTTTCCAGGGAATGTGTCTACAGATCGTTTTGGGTGCTCGCCCGTATTGAAAAATACACGAAAAATGTGGTCCAATCCCGCTTTCTAGGGCTATATTGAGAGAAAGATTGATATGGCTAGGGCTCGTTCTGCGGATGAAGGATGACAGATTGCCAAAGATCGTTCTTGTCAGCCAATCATCTAGGGCCAAACGATAAGCAGTTCGTCCCCGAATGAGGTGGAATGAGATCGTAAGGAAAGATTAAGGAAAATCGGAACTTCCTGGGAGGGTGTAAAGAGGGAGGCTTTGAAAAGATTGGGATGGGGAGCATGCGTAGCTGTGTTGGCCTCTGGCGGCTTGGTACTGCAGTGAGTCGTTAGTAGTATGGCATCAACAATAAGACAAAAAAGCAATATCACAAGGCTAATCTAGGTTTACAACTAAGATTGGTTCCAACCCCTCCCTCTCAAACCCTCTAAAGGGCTTGATTGTCATTTTGTATTTTATGAAAAACGATGTATTTTGAAAATTGTGGTTTTATTTTTCAAAACATCGCCAAAAAAAAAACAAAAATCGCCATAATAATCAAGATTGCTGGAAAAAAGTAATGTAGACTGAGTAGACTGATTGTTTAATATATAATGGAGCTGTGAACGGAACAAACCCAGATAAGTAGCCAACTCTCTATCGTTGGCTGTAGTAAAGGGCCATAAGGCTTCGATGTATTAATTTTATTATTAATTTTTGTTTTACTAGAGTCACTTCGTATGGAAGGGGTACACATAGAGACTTCGGAGGGGGACTGATTCGATTGGAAATAGGAAGTTCTAGTGTGTGATTTGCTTGCAACAGAGACCAAACTAATACCTCTATAATTACAACACTCGCCTTTATCACTTATTTCTAACCTCAAAACCACCATATTTAATAAAACTCATTTACCACACTATCAGCACCTGTAGCGTTATTATTTTTTAGTTATTTTAGTAACTGTCACTAATTTATCATCAACAAGTAAATCTTTCTTCACTTCCATGAAGAACAAAGAAAAAAAATAACAACAATAAAAATTAAATACACACACATCCAGGATCTTTCTTCTGGCAAAAAATACAAAATTCCAGATCTTTAAAAATGGGAGCTTGAAAACAATACAGTAGGGTTCTCTCGCTGAATCTGATGGTGCAATTTCCAATAAGATTCCTTGGCTTTTGAAGGTGTTCCCCCCTTTTCGAAAATCAGCAGTTTTTTTTTCAAGCTCTTAGATTTAGATAGGTACATTAAACTTAATGAATCCTATATGTTTGGAATCAGCATTAAAAGCCAATTCTTTTAATACATTTATTGTCATAAAAATTCTGTTTTTTAGAGTTTCGGTTACTATTGGGCCGAGTCGGTCCTTATTTACAGTTCGTTACCACGAACTGTTTGATTACCTAGTTTAATTGTGAAATAGACATGTTTATATATTTAAGATGCATGGATCCATAACTAATGAAGCATGATTATTATTACAGTTATCAGGACAATTCTCAATTCTATACTGTGATGTGGAAGAAGAACACACAGACCTATTGGCAGGCAACACCTTTCCGTGCCGTGGCTGAACCTGGTATCCAACTTAAATTGGTACAATCAAATAGTGGTCCAGGCCAAATGATGAGAAATTCTCTGTGGCATACTGGAGATACTGAAAATCAGGCAAGTTTTCAGGTTTGAAGTCAAGGAGTAAATCTCCTGGCTAAGGAGTCTTAAATAAAGTATTTATAAGCGATTTTTTTTTTTGCTCCTTTCCCATACAAATCAAAATGAAAAGAACATAGGTGTAATTGTTCAAATATGGCTAATAATAACATATGAAGTAGAAACCTGTGAAAGACTAATAAAACAGGCAAAACAATAACAGAGAAAAAACATGGCAATAATGCTAAAAAAAACTATTAACAAACCAGTGGTGTTTGTCAGAACTATTTTTCAAATGCTTTCATCAATGACACCAATTGGTGGGGAAATTTTACCGTCCCCCTAGATTTCGAGAAATACACTTCTGGCAGGTTCGTTGAATAAATTAAAAACCTCCCCCCTCCTCCCTAGAATTTGAAAAATACGTTTTCCCCGCCTCTCCAACATTTCCCTGAATTGTGCCACTGGCTGTCATTAAGGATACCTTACTAAGTACAATAACTTTGCTACAAGAAATGTACATATATTAAATTCTGAAACTTACATGTTTAGCTACTACTAACAGCTCACTGATGCGCCAACCCACCTGAGGCCAAAACGGTCCTGCACACCCCTCTTACATCCTAATCTATTCAAAGCAACCTCTTGAGGTTGCAAAGCAACCTCAAGAGGGATTATATATCAATTTCTACGTATTAATTCCCCCCCTTCTTTAGAGCTACTTCTGTACTTATCCGAAGGCTTAATGGGAGTCAGGATGCTTTTGCATTAAAAAGTACCTCTAGAGACCCTCATAAAAGTACCTCATATCGAGAGAGGACTCATTCGAACAATAATGAAAGGTCTAAGTGCCCTTATAATTGACCAAACAAGTTAAAGGGCTACTAGCCCCCTCCCCATACCCATTTTCCCTTAAAGATTTCCGGGTGAAATTTTGAGATAGCCCTTTGGTGCATCGGAATTGAAAGGTCCAATATATATGTCAGGAGTGGGGAGCTGGTTGCCCTTCGATCACTTTTTACTCTTGAAAGGGGCACTAGAACTTCCTATTTCCAATAGAATCAGCCCCCTCCGAAGTCTATATGACCACCCCTTGCATACAAAGTGACTCTGGTAAAAAGAAAGAATAATAATAAGAATAATACATTGAAGCCTTAGGGCCCTTTACTACAGCCAACGCTAGAGAGTTGGCTTCTTATCTGGGTTTGTTTCGTTCTCATTTTTGCTCAGAAAATGTGATGAACTGTTTCGATCCATTCATTTTTTTTCCCATTTTTTTTTTTTTTACTGAAAAAGACTTGTTAAATCTTATTAAAAATCAGATATTTGCTCGTTTTGTTAACCTTTCAGACATATGATCAACATTTCAAGGTACTCCTTTTGTACTTTCTCTGTGGCTGCTCGATTTTGCATATGGCGAAATTTTTCGTAGGGGGGATATTTCAGGGGAAATTTTTCGCAAGGGGGGGGGGCTATCCGGGGGAAACGCCTAGCACCCGGATGGACATAATTCAAGACATGGTCCTGCAATCAAATCATTTAGTGTAGCTTTGGTATTAAGACTTGTTGGAATGATCAAAGATGTAATCTAAATTAATCTCTGTTTTTAGATTTAATTTGAATATGAACAAATTTATCAAGCAGGGATGTTGTGGAGAATAGAACCTTCTTAAAATAAGCATTAATGAAGAAGTTTCCACAAAGAGGCCAAAAAGAAAAGCAATTTTACTCAGTGATTCCAGTCCCCTAGAACTTCTTGTATCTTGTTCGTCTTCCCCCCCCCCCCCCAAAAAAAAAAAATTGAAACAGCTTCTCTGTAATCAGGTCGCCACTCACTAAAAATATAGAAACAAAACACGTAATATTTTAATAGTTAAATTAGAAAGACATTAGTTCTACATAAACTCGGGTATTCCGGGACTATTGTCATAGTGGGAAAGATCAGGTTCGAAAGTGTTGAAAAAAAAATTCAATGGTAGACTACCACTATTTTGATATTAAAAATAAATTATAGATTAGCTGGTCAGTCAGGTTTGACGAAGTTAGGCTAATGTTATTATCTAGGGAATGGAATTAACTTGGAATCCATCAGAACTTTACAAGAATGATTCATGGAAATTATCACAATCAGGCATCATTAGCCACAGTGGAAGGTCACAATTTTCGTTTTAGAACCTCAAAAACATCCATTTTTATGCTTCCAAAACTGCTCTTTTTTCTTTCTTTTTCTATTACAGGCTTAATGGCTCCATCACAGATGATGACTTGCCGCTAGCCCTGGTAGTTATCTCATTTTCTAACACTGAGGTACTTGTTATACCTTTTCTTGAACGCGTCAAGGGAAGGATTTTCCGGGATTAACTCTGCCGGCAATCTATTCCATGTGGCAACCGATCGCCGGGCAACACTAGTTTTCAGATATTCTTGGCGGGGAGTGCCCTGCTTAAGGTAGTCCTGACGAGCTGTACTTCGGAGAGTTGATTGCAAGGGCTTTGCTTTATCAGGAACGAGCTTCGATAGCTCCTCTGATGGAGGATTACACAAGTACTTATAGAAAACCGACATGGACGCCACATCGAAACGTTCCTGGATCAGCTATGGGGTTTTAGCTTTCGTGTTGCCAGAGGTTGCTGCACGCACTGTTCTATTTTGAATATATTGGAGTGGAGCGATGTGGCTTTTTGGTGCATCAGCGAAGAGAGGACATGCATATTCCATGACAGGTCTGATGCACGAATTGAAAAGTGGCAGAATAGAATCATCAGGGAGAAGACTTTTGCATCTTAGGATAACTCCTAACTTCTTGCTGCAAGAGGATCTAATTTTAATGAGATGCTCAGTCCATGAGAGATCCGAAGAGAAATTAACTCCAAGTAGGCGCAGTGCATCAACTCGCGTTATTACCTCTCCTTTGAAGACGAAATCAGGATGAGCCTTCAGCTTACGCGCCTTAGAAATTAGGAGCTCTTTCGTTTTCGATGTGTTACAAAACTTACAAGCCATGCACCTGCCCACGCCTCAATTTTTTGCAGGTCAGCCTGAAGCTTCCTTGTTGGGTTCACTGGGATATTTGTCTTTTGCGATTGATGTTTTTGTTGTTGTGTCATCCGCAAAGGTGTGAGGTTTCTTCACAAGGTTGTCCCCTGGGTCGTTTAGGTACAACAAGAAAAGAGTTGGCCCAAAAATACTTGCTTGTGGTAGGCCTACTCCTGATAAAACTGGGAGTTCTTTTGATATGAAGCCATCAAGGACAACTTGCAACGACCGTTGACGAAGAAAGTCAGCAAGCACGTCAAATAGTCGACCATGAATTCCATGGGCTTTCAGTTTACAAAGAAGTCCCTCGTGCCATACACGGTCAAAGGCTTTTGCAATGTCAAAGGAGAGAAGGCTAATATCGTGCCCCTGAGAAAGGAGCTCAGCCCACTCTTGATAATATGCAATCAGACAGTCTAACGTAGACCGTTTTTTGTGAAAACCGTATTGCGTGTCTACCAACAAAAGATGTGACTCAATGTATTGGTAAAGGGTCTTATTAATGACGCTTTCATAAACTTTACCTACCTAGGACAGCAGACTTATTGGATGATATGATCCCACATTAGTAAGGTCAGACTCTGTTTTTGGAAAAGGGACCACATGAGCAGTTTTCCAGGCTTTCGGGAATAATCCCGCTACAAAGCATTTTCTATAGAGAGAGGCGAGAGGACCAGCAAGTTCAGGTGCACATCTTTTAAGGATGAGATTGGGAATCTTATCAGGTCCTGAAGCTTTGGTGACATCCAGCTGGCACAGCCTTCTGAGCACCTTCCTAATATTTATGTTACCGCTGGTGATTTTTGCATCTGTTCGTGGCGGAAAGGGGGAAGGGGAGACTCCGTCCTCATCAAGTTAGGAGACCTTTGAAAAGGCTTGTGCAAGAGCATCTGCCTTTTCCTGGCCTGACTAGATCATCGTCCCTTCAACATGAAGCGAGGGAATTGATATTGATTAGTCTTTACGTTCTGGAACGCTCATAGTTATGTTTTATAGGGTATCTCCTTTCATTCATACTTTTCCAAAGCAAAAAATACTAATTTGAGAACTAGCATAAAGAAAAATAAAGTGTGGCAGTAAAACCTCTCTTCAGCCTTTATGTATAGAACCTTTGATATATAATGAACATTTTTCTTAGGTCTTTTAGTTTGGGTACTATGTCAGACGTTTATTATTTTTAAACATCACATATAAATATCCTGAAAATGGAGAATTTTCCATTTCAACGGAATACCCTTTCCGTCGTGTTTAGCGCAGTTTTATTGCATTTTCAAGGAAACGTGTCGCTGCTTACTTACAGGTCGTTAACATCAACTATTCGATTAACTTGCCTTATTTTACAGGTGAAACTTCTTTGGAAAGATCCCCGCAATGTCGGCTGGAAAGAAAAGGTAGCTTACCGCTGGTTGTTGCTTCACCGTCCCAAGATCGGTTTAATAAGACTCAGGATCTTTGAAGGAGAGAATATGGTAGCAGATTCTGGAAACATTTATGACGGCACGTTAAAAGGTGGAAGATTAGGAGTTTTCTGTTTCTCTCAAGAAATGATTATCTGGTCCGATTTAGTTTATAGGTGTAATGGTAAGTTACTTGTGTTTACATTCTCTACTAAGTTAAATAGTATAAAACAGGCGACCGGTTCTTAAAGACACAAAAGAGAGGTGACCAAAACATAACATCCAACATGATTTCTCTGACGTTATTATGATTTTTTTAAGGTACGCCAATCAAGACGATTATAAAACAACGCAAAAACCAGCATTTGTAAGCCTGGAATCCAAATTCTAAGCGTAGTTTTCGCTATAAACTTAAGAGGGCCTCTATCATAGTATGTCTATTTAAAAAAAACTGTGGGCTATTTTCCTCGAAAGGAAAAAATTCCATTGGATTTCTTTTTAGAAACTCACTTAAGATTACAAATGTACTTCAGATATTCTTGGAGATCTCGTTTATACAAAATTATGCATTGTCAGATTAATAACTTTATTTCCGAAACTTCTCCTGCTTGCTAGCCTAATTTCTGGATAACCAATGTATAGTTTGCCATATATTTCGACCGGAATTAGTTGAGCTCGTCCGGCAGAACATAAAATTAACATTTCGTCATTAACGAGCGGGACCCTTTTTTTTATTCTTATAATTTTTTTTCTTTTTACATTAAATTTTTAGAGACAAGTCAAAAATTTGGATTTAAAATGATGAATAGAAAAATAAAAGTCAAACGCTTCCTCTGGAAACCAATCTAAAACTTAAAGTCAGTTTACTTACTTCGACAAAAATGCCAAAAGAAGATGTGACTTAACACATAACATTTCTTCTCCTCGTGTTAGTTCTGTGGCATATTCATTTTCCCAACAGAAATTAAGTGTCCAGATAAGATGGACTGGTTTGACCATACTTTAATAAATGCAAGTGAAAAAAAAAAAAAAAGATCAGTCTCAAGGTAATTTCTTAGATGCAAGTTAATATCAAATAAAATGAACAACGCTAGATGGAAAAATGTTTCGTTATCTTGGGACTGGGTTTAAACCAATAAACACTATATAGTTCTAGAAAAAAAATTATTAACAAATGATTTCTTACCTATTTTCAGTGATACTAGAGATAACAGAACTGTTTACATCAGGGACTCGCAATCTTTTCACAGGTCCATACTTCTTTCAATACTACGATCCGACATTGCAACACCTTTAGAAAGGGTAAAGAATGTTCAAAAATACGTATTTTCCCTGAAAAAACGAATTTTTTTTTCATGTTTGGCTATCTCAGCTAATAAATGTAGGCCTATTTCAAAAAGGCAATGCTATAAATTGTCTGGAACTTCGTTTCTTTTTCATTGACAAAAGATTCATGTTTCAGGGAGCCTAGTGAGATTTTCTCCCAATTTCAATCCAAAGAAAAAAAAGACAACATTTCTCTCCAACTAGAAATGAATTCGAATTGTCAATCTATTAAGTACCACGCATATTTTAGAAGATTAGTAAGACAATCAGCAGAAGCAAACTAATTCATAAGACGTCAGTGAGAAAACTGCGGTAATTGCCACTGAAAATTTCATACTGGGATACAATACAAATTCCACGACATCTATATTTTCAAATAACAACCTTTTTATGTCTCCTTTTTTAAGATCGAGTTAACAACCTGTTCTCTGGCTGCATGTTATATGTATATTATCCATGAAACACAGTATATCTCCAAAACAGGACTGAAAAGAAGGACCGCTGAATCACCACTTATACGTTAGTTCAATCTGGACATTCGTCTCAATCTCTTTGTAACAATGAAATATAGATCAATTTTAAGGGCGAAGATTTCAGTTTCTCCAAAATGGAAACATGCAGGCAATTTGTCCTTAATGTTTTCTTCTTTCTTTCGCTGCTTAGTTTAAACTAATATAACTTCATTTCAGATGCTGTTCCTGAAGCTATCTACAGAGAACTTCCCTCGCGACTACAAAACGAAGTAGAAATAGACAGGAGTCGCTCTCCTACGCTAACTTCATAAGCCCTTAAAGTGCCTTGCCCAGTGCCACAACTCCTCAGTGCTTATTAAAGCCTAGTTTTACAATGACAATTCTCGGTTGAGGAGACGAAAATTATTGCTATGGAAAGTTAGAGTGTTTGCTTGTATATATGTATGTGAAGAGAATTGTAGTTGGAGAATTTATGGTCAAAAACTTATTCATATCATATACAAATAGTCAGACTATTCATCAAATATTTTTAGCAATTAAAAATAGCTTATTTTAGCGTAAATTTTTTAAACAAAGTTGGTTTGAAAAAAAAACAAGAAAAACAAAACAGCAGATTTTGAATATCGTCAGTTTGGACCAGCATAGTAGATTTATTTCTTCTGCACGCCCTCTTTTCTGATCCTGGCCTCTAGCCAACCCTATTTAAAATGCATAACATATTATCAAGGCCGTATCCAGGAGAGTGTTTGAGGGATTTGAGCCCCCCCCCCAAGATTTTTTCCGAGTCGTAAAAACGTAATGAAAATGCATATAAACAAATTTTTGATGCGTTTTTTAAAAAAAAAATTCGGAAACCCCCATTCGTTTTCTAGTTTAGAATTTGTTAAACAAGCTCGATGCTAACCCAGACTCGGGCTGGTTTAAACGCATCCAATGCTAATGTATCACAACATTTGCTACATGCAGAAGATTGAAGGCTTGCTACCCAACTGAGGGTTTAACAGAAAAAGAATCCAGAAGATTAAGGCTTTGATTAACTTTGCCAGTACCAACTTTTCTAAGGCTAAAGAGCGTGACCCTGACATTTATCGGGTCTGTTTTATTCTAGTAGCCCCCTGTAACTCGTGAAATCCTAAGTACACCACAGAAAACAAGTATTCAAAGTTCTAAACAAATATGTTCTTACTTATCAGAAAAATAAACCTAAGCAAGCTGAAACGCACTTGTAGGTTTGAGAATACTCTTTTCCTACTTTTCAAATTATAGTTTTATTCGTCAATTTATTCTGTCAGCTCTATACACTTGAGGGAATTAAAAAAAGACAATAGCAATAATGACAGACCAGACACATGACTAAATTCAAAAATTTATTGTAAATAAAACCAGGCTTATTCTCTCTCTTTTTTTTATTTTTACGTACGTTTGTCATAACATTTAACTATGGTTTTGTGTGCCTTGAAATTATTCATCACTGCCATTACACCTAGTGCCAATTTATAGTAGCATGCATTTAAGCTCACGGCTTTTATTGTAAACAATTTTTAAATAAAAGGCTAATCAATTACAACTTTGTTCAGCTTTCCAGGAGGAAATTCTCTATCCTTTAACTTCTTAGTCACTATACCAGTTGCTACAGTTCTATTTCCTTCTCTGATCGTAAAAGGCTGATTGACATCAAAGTACATTCGCTTTAGTAAAGTAATAAGCAACTTTGAGGTATCTCCTGGCATTACCATTCCTTTTTCAGTAAGTAAATCGTAACGAGCATCAATAGACCACGTTTGACTAAATAATGGTTGTTGATAACCTGAAAGAATGGGCCTTGCACGTCCACCTTCACCTTTTGTTAAGAAATACGCCTGAGCCTCATAATGATTTCCAGATATAGCTGAGCCAAAAGCAGCCACTAGCATTCCGCGTTGAACAATATCGATTTTTATGCCACGAAGTAGTACTCCAACATTCTCCCCGGCAGATGCCGCTGGAACTGATTTTCTAAACACCTGAATGTCTGTTAGTACAGTTTTTAAGTTTGTACCAAAACCAATTAAACTCGCTTCGCTTCCTTTCTTAATAACTCCTTTTTTGATAGTACCTATGGCAACAGTACCTCTGCCTGGAATTTGCATGGCGTTGTCAATAGGCAT
>NC_142799.1:20862373-20919873 GCF_049724085.1 Artemia sp. Qi Xiang Cuo
GGTAGGTTAACTTATCATGTGCGCTCATGATAAGTTAACCTAACCTTTTCCGGCAGTATGGTTAGGTTAGGCTAGATTAAGTTAGGTTAGGTTAAGTTAGGTTAGGTTAGCCCATGTACGCTTCACTTAGGTTAGCTTAGGTTAGGTGAGAGACAGGCAAAAAGTTAGGTGTATGATTAGGTTAGGTTAGGTTAGATTAAATTAGGTTAGGTTAAGTTAGGTTAGGCTAGGTTAGCCTACGTACGCGCGCGTACGTAGTCTAACCTACCTAACCTAACCTAACTAGCCTAATTTGACCTAACCTAACCTAATCATACACCTAACTTTTGCCTGTCTCTCACCTAACCTAAGCTAACCTAAGTGAGCGTACATGGGCTAACCTAACCTAACAACCTAACCTAACTAATCTAGCCTAACCTAACCATACTCGCCGGAAAAGGTTAGGTTAACTTATCATGAGCGCACATGATAAGTTAACCTACCCTAACTTAAACAGTGAATTTCCACCATTCAGACTGATAGACTGAGACCCCAATATTGAGCTAGTGGATTTCCACCATTCAGGCTGGTGGACTAAGACCCTAATTCTGAGCTAGTGAATTTCCACCATTCAGGCTGGTGGACTTAGACCCCAATATAGAGAAAGTGGATTTAGAAACTAATGGCTGGTGGACTAGGAACACACTTATGAGCTAGTGTATTTCCACCGTTCAGGCTGGTGGAGTTGGACCCCAAGTCTGAGCTAGTGGATTTCCACCGTTCAGGCTGGTGGAGTGGGACCCCAATACTGAGCTAGTGGATTTCCACCATTCGGGCTGGTGGTCTAAGACCCCAATTTTCCAACTCTTGCAGTTCATGAACTTCGAAAAATCAAAAGAATGTAACGGTGAGAAGGTAAAGCACAACAAGTCACTACTGAAATATTCCAACTCTTGCATTTCACGACAGAAATTCAAATGAAATTTGAAAAATTAAGACAATGTAACTGTGATATGGTAAGTGTGTAAGTTTTTGTGTGTGTGTGTAAGTTTTGGAGTGTGTGTGTGTAATTTTTAGTTTGTGTGAGTAAGTTTTCGTGTGTGTGTGTGTGTAAGTTTTTGTGTGTTTGTGTAAGTGTTTGTGAGTGTTTGAAATTTTTTGTGTGTGTTATTTTTTGTTGTATAGTCAGCTTTAGTGTGAATGTTATTTTTTGAGTGTGTGTGTTAGTTTTTTTGTGTGTGTGTGTGTGTGTAAGTTTGTGTGTGTGTAATCTTTTGCGTGTGTAAGTTTTTTCGTATGTGTGTTTTTTTTCATGTGTGTGTGTGTGTGTGTTTGTTTTTTTGTGAATTTTTTTTTTCTTGTTGTTGTTTTAGTTTTTTTTTGTGTGTGTGTGTGTGTGTGTGTGTGTAATTTTTTGTGTGTGTGTAAGTTTTTGTGTGTGTGTGTAAGTTTTTGTGCGTGTGTTTCATTTTTTGTTTGTGTGTAAGTTTTTGTGTGCATGTATATTTTTGTGTGCATTTAAGTTTTTGCGTGTGGGTGTTAGTTTTTGTGTGTGTGTGTAATTTGTGTGTGTCTAATCTTTTGTGTGTGGGTGTAAGTTTTTGTGTGTGTTTGTAAGTTTGTGTGTGTTTGTGTGTGTGTGTGTGTTAGTTTTTGTGTCTGTGTGTGTAAGTTTGTGTTTTTGTGTGTGTGTGTGTGTTTGTGTGTAAGTTTTTGTGTGTGTTAGTTTTGGCGTGTGTGTGTGAGTTTTCGTGCGTGTGTGTGTAAGTTTTGTGTGTGCATGTGTGTTTGTTAGTTTTTGTGTGTGTGTGTGTGATTTTTTTGTTTTTTTTTTTGTTATTTTTTGTGTGTGTGTGTGTGTATTTTTTTGTTTGTTTTTAATTTTTTGTGTGTGTGTGTGTTTTTATTTTTTGTGTGTGTGTGTGTGTATTTTTTTGATTGAATTTAAGTTTTTGTGTTCATGTAAGTTTTAATATGAATGTGTAAGTTTTTGTGTGTGTGTTTGTGTAAGTTTTTGTGTGTGAGTAAGTTTTTGTGTGTGTGTGTGTGTAAGTTTTTGTGTGTGTGTTTAAGTTTTTGTGTGTCTCAGATATTGAGTGTGGATATAATTTTTTTGTGTGTTTGTGTAAGTTTGTTTGTGTGTGTGTGTGTAAGTTTTTGTGTTTTTAATTTTTTTGTGTGTGTGTGTGTGTTATTTTGTGTGTGTGTGTGTGTGTGTGTGTGTGTTTTTGTTTGTGTGTGTGTCAGTTTTTGCGTGTGTGTTTGTTTTGGTGTGTGTTTGTGTGTTTGTTTTGTGTGTGTGTGTGTGTGTGTGTGTAATATTGTGCTCATTGATTTGTGTGTTTTTTTGTGTTCTTTTTTTTTTTTTTGTGTATGTGTGTGTGTGTAATTTTTTGTGTGTGTGTGTGTAATTTTTTTATTGTGTTTGTTTTTTTTAGTGTGTGTGTGTTTTTGTGTTTATTTTGTGTGTGTGTGTGTTTGTGTAAGTTTTTGTGTGCATGTAAGTTTTTGTGTGCATGTAAGTTTTCGTGTGCATGTGTAAGTTTTGTGTGTGTGTGTGTGTGTGTAAGTTTGTGTGTGTGTGTTAGTTTGTGTGTGTGTGTGTGTGTGTGTATGTGTTTGCGTGTGTGTGTAAGTTTTCGTGTGTGTGTGTGTGTAAGTTTTCGTGTTCTTTTGTAAGTTTTTGTGTGGGTTATTTTTTGCGTGTGTGTGTAAGTTTTAGTGAGTGTTTGTGCTTGAGTTTTTTTGTGTTCATGTGTTAGTTTTTGTGTGTGTGTGTGTGTGTGTGTGTGTTAGTTTTTGTGTGTGTGTAAGTTTTGGCGTGTGTGTGTTAGTTTTTGTGTGTGTGTGTGTGTGTGTGTGTGTGTAAGTTTTTTTGATAATTTTATTTTTTGTGTTCTTTTTAGTTTTAGTGTTATTGTGTAAGTGTTTTCGTGTTTGTGTGTGTAATTTTGTGTGTGTGTTTTTGTTAGTTTTTGCGTGTGTGTGTAAGTTTTTGCGTGTTTGTGTTAGTTTTATTGAGTGTGTGTGTGTGTAATCTTTTGTGTGTGTGTGTAAGGTTTTGTGCGTGTTTGTAAGTTTTTGTGTGTGTGTTAGTTTTTGTGTGCATGTTAGTTTTTGTGTGCATGTTAGTTTTTGAGTGTTTGTCTAAGTTTTTGTGTGTGTGTTTGTTATTTTTTGTTTGTCTCATATTTTGTGTGTGTATGTTAGTTTTTTGTTTGCATGTTTTAGTTTTTGTGTGTGTGTTTGTATGTGTGTGTGTGTAATTTTTTTTTTGTGTGTAATTTTGTGTGTGTGTGTAAGTTTTGTGTGTGTGTGTGTGTAAGTTTTTGTGTGTGTCTGTAAGTTTTTGTGTGCATGTAAGTTTTTGTGTGCATGTAAGTTTTTGCGTGTGTGTGTTATTTTTTGTGTGTGAGTGTAAGTTTTTTCGTGTCTATGATTTTTTTTGTGGGTGTTTTTTTTTTGTTTGTGTGTGTGTGTATGTGTTTGTGTTTTTGTGTGTGTGTGTGTAAGTGTTTGTTAGTGATAGTTTTGTGTGTGTGTGTGTGTTAGTTTGTGTGTGTGTGTTTATGTGTAAGTTTTTGTGTGATTTTAATTTTTGAGGTGTTTGTGTAAGTTTTTTTGTGTGTGTGTGTGTGTAATTTTTTGTGTGTCTAAGCTTTTGTGTGTGTAAGTTTTGACGTGTGTGTGTGTAAGTTTTGGTGTGTGTGTGTGTAATTTTTTGTGTTATTTTTTGTGTTCGTGTGGTTGTTTATTTTTGTGAATGTGTGTGTGTGTTTGTGTGTGTGTTATTGTTTGTGTTTGCGTAATTTTTTGTGTGTGTGTGTGTAATTTTTTGTGTGTGTGTGTGGGTTAGTTTTTGTGAGTGTGTGTAAGTTTTTGTTTGAATTTAAGTTTTTGTGTGAATGTAAGTTTTTGCATGTGTGTGTTAGTTTTTGTGTGTGAGTGTAAGTTTTTGTGTTTCTAAGTCTTTGTGTGTGTGTGTAATTTTTTGTGTGTCTAAGCTTTTGTGTGTGGTTGTATTTTTTTTTTGTGTGTGTGTTTCAGTTTTTGTGTTTGTGTAATTTTTTGTGTGCATGTTAGTTTTTGTGTGAATGTAAGTTTTTGCGTGTGGGTGTAAGTTTTTGTGTGTGTGTGTTAGTTTTTGTGTGTGTTAGTTTTGGCGTGTGTGTGTAAGTTTGTGTGTGTGTGTGTGTGTGTGTGTGTGTGTGTGTTTTTGTGTGTGTGTGTGTTTGTGTAATTTTGTGTGTGTGTGTGTGTGTGTGTGTGTGTGTGTGTGTGTGTGTGTGTCTAAGTTTTTGTGTGTGTCTTTTTTGGCGTGTGTGTGTAAGTTTTCGTGTGTGTGTGTGTGTGTGTAAGTTTTTGTGTGTGTGTGTGTTTTTTTGTGTTCTTGTGTATGTTTGTGTGTGTGTGTGTGTGTGTAAGTTTTTGTGTGTGTGTGTAAGTTTTGGCGTGTGTGTGTGTGTTTTCGTGTGTGTGTGTGTGTGTTTGTTTGTTTTGTGTGTGTGTGTGTGTGTGTGTAAGTTTTTGTGTGCATGTTAGTTTTTGTGTGCATATAAGTTTTCGTGTGCATGTGTAAGTTTTGTGTGTGTGTGTGTGTGTGTGTGTAAGTTTGTGTGTGTGTGTAAGTTTGTGTGTGTGTGTGTGTGTAAGTTTTGGCGTGTGTTTGTAAGTTTTAGTGAGTGTGTGTGTAATTTTTAGTGTGAATGTGTAATTTTTTGTGTGTGTAAGTTTTGGCGTGTGTGTGTAAGTTTTAGTGTGTGTGTGTGTGTATGTAAGTTTTGTGTGTGTGTGTGTGTGTGTGTGTGTTAGTTTTTGGGCGTGTGTGTGTGTGAGTTTTTTTGTGTCCATGTGTTTGTTTTTGTGTGTGTGTGTGTAAGTTTTTGTGTGTGTGTATGTTTTGGTGTGTGTGTGTGTGTTTTTGTGTGTGTGTGTGTGTAAGTTTTGTGTGTGTGTGTGTGTGTGTGTAAGTTTTTGTGTGCATGTTAGTTTTTGTGTGCATGTAAGTTTTAGTGTGCTTGTGTAAGTTTTTGTTTGTGTGTGTGTGTGTGTAATTTTTTGTATTTGTTAGTTTTTGAGTGTGTGTGTTAGTTTTAGTGTGTGTGTGTGTGTGTTATTTTTGTGTGTGTGTGTGTGTGTGCAAGTTTTTGTGAGCGTGTGTGTGAGTTTTTTTGTGTTCATTTGTTAGTTTGTGTGTGTTTGTGTGTGTGTCTGTGTATGTTTTTGTGTGTCTGTAAGTTTTTGAGTGTGTGTGTGTAAGTTTTTGTGTGTTTGTGTGTGTAATTTTTTTGTGTGTATGTGTGTGTGTGTAATTTTGTGTGTGATTGTAAGTTTTTGTGTGCATGTTAGTTTTCGTGTGTGTAAGTTTTGGCGTGTGTGTGTAAGTTTTCATGTGTGTGTTAGTTTTAGTGTGTGTGTGTGAGTTTTTGTGTGTGTGTGTAAGTTTTTGTGTGTGTGTAAGTTTTTGTGTGCATGTTTGGTGACCGGGGGAGGACCTTTGGGGCCCAGGGAGGGCGTGTGCGGATCCGGAGGCCCTTGAAGATTGTGTGGTCTTTTGGGAGCCCGGGGGCCCTTTGGGGCCCGGGGGAGGGGCTTTGGGGCTCGGGTCTGACCTTTTGGGGGTCGGGGGGCCCTTTGGGACCCGGTTGGTCGTTGGGGTGTCGGGTGGACGTTGGGGGGCCAGGGGACGGCCTTTGGGGGTCCGGGGGGCCAGTTGGGAGCTTGGGGGACCTTTGGGGACCGAGGGAGGGCCTTTGTAAGGCCGGGGGAGGGCCGTTGGGTGGCTCGGGGTTTGCGTTGGGGGTTGTGGGTGGGCCTTGGGGGGCGGCGGAGTCCCTTTGAGAGATTGGGGGGCCTTTTGGGCCCGGGGGGGGCTTCCTTCGGGGCACAGGGAGGGCAGGTGAGGGCCTGGGGGACTTTGGGGGCCCGGGGGAGGGCCTTGGGGTGCCGGTGGGGCCTGGGGGAGCGGGAGGGGCGTTGGGGTGGCCGGGGGAGTGCCTGGGGAGGTCTGGGTGGGCCTTTGGAGGCTCCGGTGACCCTTTGAGAGCTTTGGGGGGCTGTGAGGACCGGGGGGCTTCCATCGGGGCACAGATAGGGCGGTTGAGGGCCGGGAGGACATTTGGGGACCGGTGGAGGGCCTTTGGGATCCCCTTGGTCCTTCGGGAGCTCGATGGGCCTTTGGGGGACCCGGGGATGGCCTTTGGGGGTCTGGGTGGGCCTTTGAGGACCGGGGGCTTCCTTCGGGGCTGGGGTGGGGTATGAGAAGCCTTTGGGGTTGGGGTAGAGGACCTCACAACACTGTTAAAATACAACTTGTGTATTATAACGACCACACTCAAAACCTCTTCAAAAATCTCTTCAAAAATCACCTTTTAAAATGTCTCTAGCGGTTTCGCCGAAATAGTTCCATAAAATAGCTAAAACGGTTTCGCCAAAATTAACCCTAAACGGAATTTCAGCATGTTCCTTTTGTTTGGCATCTCTGCGCCAATGCATTTCAACTTATTTGGAAACCTTTTCGCGCGCTAAGATCAATACGTCTGCTCGGAAACGATTCTCTTGTTAGAAACAACAAATTAATTTCCCTTTCGTGAATCAATTCTCTATAGAACAACAAATTAATTCCCCTTTTGTGCCAATCAATCAATCATGACATCATGTGTGATCTAACTGTTTCTCGGTGACAATTCTCTTTGGAAATGCAAGGACATTAATTAACTTGACGTCATCTGTCAGACATTAATTAACTGTTTCCGGGAACCTCATAACATCTGGCTCGAATAACAATGACAAATATTATTTCCGGATCATAACATCTGCCTCGAACAGGAAGGAAGTGTCATTAACTTTGTTTCGAACAACAACATCATTTGGCTCGAATAACAATAACAACATTGACCTTGACATTCGCTGAGAGCGTGTCCAAAACAACAACAATAACATTGACCCCATTAACCACGTGTTCTCTCTAATGACTCTGTTCAAAACAACATTGACCTTGGCATTTTGCCTCGGAAACAATAACAACATTGACCTTGGCATTCGTTGAGGGCGTGCCAAAAACACACCTGGTGAAAGAGGTCATTCACCGATTACGCAATCATTCTCCCTAATGACTCTATGCCCATATATGGACTCCTGTCCGTATTCTATGCCCATATATGGACTCCCGCTCGGAGTATAAGATAGCTCTCTACTCACGACATTCTCATGGAAGAGATATTTTTAGATGCATTTTACAACAAAAAAGCATATATATTTATACATTTTTCACAGTTTTAAATGGGAAGTGGCTTAGCCCTCTGAATCCTTCCCCACTATACTGACCAACTATAACGTTATAGCGACGGTGTTTTTGACACTAATATTGGAACTAAATTTTAACAAGACCCTTACGATCAATCTACAGTACTTTGTCAATGAAAATACAAAAAACATACTTTTCAATGAAGATGTTTTTTCAAAATTGAAGGGGGCACAAAAAAAATCTATGAGTAAAGGACAACCGTACACTTTGGAGAACATCTTTCTTGGGGTTGTTTCATTGAACATTGAAATTTTGTTTAGTGTCTACCGGCTTCAGTTTAAAAAATTCATATTTCATGTGCAATAAAAAACATTTTTATTGTTTTTTTAATGTGAATGTCAACATGTGTACTGGGCAGGGATGCCCATAAGGGCACACCCCCCCCCCCCTTCTGGCTGAATGACGATGCATTTTATTTTTATATATTTGTTTCGAGATTTCTATCATACAGGATTGTAAGTGCCGATTAGATTAAGCACCCCCCCCCCCCCCCTAAAATTCAGCTTATGGGCACACATGGTACCGGGCATCAGTAGCAAATCTTAATTTACTGCACCTGGGTTTGTCTCATTACAAAAATTAATTCATTCTTTAAAGTGACATTGTCATTCGTAACAAGCGTTTATTAAAGCTATAGCTATCATACCTAGGACTAAAACATTACCAAAACATAATTATTGTGTAAAACTTCTCATTTTTTAGTTACAAGTGTTTAAAAAACTTAAAAATAGCCTTGAAATAGCATATTATCATTTATTGTTATCTTTAAATAAAATTATGCGAGTTTCATAAAACATCGTCAAAATACTAAATTGTATTTTTATTTCTTTGGCGCTAAAATATCAAACACGATCTATGTTTCATTACGAACATACAATAACCCTTATCAACTGTCTATAGTGTTGAGAGTCACGCCAATTGAAAGTAAATAAAAGCCTTGGCAGAAGCACGAATAATCTAGCAAGAAGCTAGACGATTTTTCCGAAGACGATAGTGCTTTATGATTTCTAGTCACGGATATCAAAGCATGAGGTAGGTTTCTCTTCAAGAAGTGTGAAAAATGAGATCTATCCAAACAACATAAAATGTGTTTTATTCAAACTTGTTGCCATTGTCTTTCAAGTTATTGAGAGAAAGATTTTTGGTACTTGCAGTTATTGGAAACACATTCAAGAATTACGCTTAAGTTACATATCAGAAAACCGGTTTCATAGCTACAAAAACAAGTGATGGATGATGCAATGCATTGGACTTAAAAATAATGCATTGGACTTGTATAATTTGGGTTATATATTTTCACGTTAGGGGTGGGAGTGGGGGTTAAGTAAGGTTACGTTAGGTTGGGTTAGGCTAGGTTAGGTTAAGTTAGGTTTCCATAATTTTGCTTCAAAAGTACTATTTTATCATCATGTTTTGTTATTTTTCATTAGGATTAACCTAACTTCCCTGTGTTTCTAATAACCGACAAGTACCGTTTTTTTCTATTTTGTCACATAAATCTACTTCTTTGCGTTTTTCGATTTTATTGTATTTAGATGGTTATAGTTAGCTTGGTTTATTCATGTTTTTCTATTTTCCTGCTTCAGTGTTTTGCGTGGTGTTTCATTTTCTTCAAATTTTCCTACTTTTACTTCATCCTTTTACTTAGTTATATTACATAAATAGTATTATATCAGGTGTCAGGAACTATAAAAGCATTTTTATACATTTTATCTTTTATGGTTGTTTCTTCTCAATTGGATTTTAGGATCCAATGTGTTTTACTACACTGTCCTGTAATTGTGTTCTAAATATTTGGCAGAATGATTTTTTTCGAATTCATTCTCCCCTCACGGTCTAACTACTGTAACAACAAAATACTTATTTTATTATATTCAGCATAGTTCTATTTATTACATTTTTGTTTTGGATTTCAGTCTAATTCAGTTTTCACAGGTTTTAGAGATGCCAGTGAAAACTGTGAAATTATCATTTTCAAGTTATCACAATTTAATATCACATAAGGTATAAGGCAAATAAAACCTCATATTAGCTCCATTGTGCAATCACGAGGAGGCAGTTACTTCACTTCAAACCTTCCAAAAGAACGTATATACATCTATACTTTCGAATTCCGGTTCTACCTTGCAAAATACATTTCTTGCGATGAAAACATACTGATTATAAAACGAGGATATGTTGTTTTTGAAGGTCATTTGCAATTTGAAGACCTAGTCTACTTTTTAAGTTTTTTTATGTTTTGCTATCATTGCTTAGTTTAGTCATTTAATTTTGTACTGTAACAAGATGATCCCAATGAACAAGAATTTCCACACAGGGAAACAGAGAGATTACTTTTATTGAAAAAGTTTCGTTTTTATACTAACCTAAATGTCAAAAGGCTTAAACAAATACAGTTTTGTCTTTCCAGAAACATAACTATTGTGATTTGTTTACTGGAGCACGTCACAGATGTGACTGGTGTGAGCCAATGAAATTTGAAAATGACTAAATTGTTTTACCACTGACCACACACAACCATCACTGCATACTGTTCTACCTTGCTATACATATGTGACTGGTGTGAGCCAATGAAATTTGAAAATGACTAGATTGTTTTGCCACTGACCACACATAACCATCAATGCATACTGTTCTACCTTGCTATATAGATGTGACTGATGTGAGCCAATGAAATTTGAAAATGACTAAACTGTTTTGCCACTGACCACGCATAACCATCAATGCATACTGTTCTACCTTACTAATTACCTTTCTTGCGATGAAAACATATTAAATCCGTCAGGCTTCCGCATGTCTGATAAAAGGATGGCGCTTCAATAAAAGGACGTACTCTATAGTGGTAATTAAAAAGATGATAAACAACAAAACACAAATCCTAAAAATGCTATTCTGAGGTAAAAAAAAAAGAAATATTCAAGAAGTAGGCCTATGTACCAATTTAAAAAAAAAATATAGTACGGAGACCGCTTTGCAAGGCTCTTCGAAAGTTCTAGCTTTCTTTTATGAAAAAAATAATTTGTTTCAAATATTTCATAAGGGCTTAATTGTTCAAGCAGGCTGTCTATGCAAACGGAAGAAAAAATTGCAAGACCCTTACTCCGTATTCTTTTTAAGTCTAGACCTACTAATTCAACTGTTCTCTGCCAAAGATACATACGACTATATACAAACATGCGCAAACTCACATACAAACATATATACACAAACATACAACTTTGAATTAAAAACAGGCTTTCCCTAATCTTGACATGGAGCGTGGGATGGTGCTGTTAAAGTTGTTATTTCTACTATACTGTCTGAGAAACAATCTAGAATATGCAGGGGTAAAAACAGACTTCTACAGTTTCCACAGCAAACAACTACTAAAAAATACTAGAATGACAAAATGTAAGATCCAAGTCCAGCAGAAAATGGATGTCAACGACGGGATGAAGGAGGACTTTTGAAAAACTATGGTTAAAATGACTATTCCCTTGCCAAAAAGGAAAAATTGCCATTTCATAATTTTCTTAAGATTTTAAAAAGACAGATAAATGGTTTTTATGGAGTACAACCAGATTTCATAGTCACTGAAATGCAAAGCCAGCAATTTCACTAAATGTCAGGGCAGTATCCAGGATTTTTGTTCGGGGGGGGGGGGGGGTACCCAATTTTTTTCCCGTGGACTTTTTTTTTGTTTTTTTTTAGTAACGCAAAAACAAGACAAGTATTTACATACAGTTGAATATTCGAAGCTAAATTTTTTTTTTTGAGACAGCAAAAACAGAACGCAAAAAGAAGCCAAATAGTAGAAGTAGTCTATATATTTTTTATTATTTTTTTTTTTAGCTAAAAGTAAGGGCGAATATATATAAAACGAAATACAGGCGACCATTTTTCTTCCCTGCAAAAATGTCGATGACCTTGTCAGGGCAGATGTCAACGTCCCTATGGACTGCAAGGAGGGCTAAGCCACTCAATCGTTCTTCTCCTGTTCAATTTCTCAGCCAGGTTTTGAGCCTTCTGAGCGTTGAGAAACTTCTTTCCAGAGTAGCAGTGCTAACAGGTAACGTCGCAAGAACAGCCAGAAGAAGAAAAACATTTGGAAAAAAGGTAGCGTCGCATGCCTGAAGCGAAGACACAGCACAAGTAGGCCTCTCTGATACCAGAACATTCTCCCACTTAATGCGCCATAGCTCAATTTCTTGCTTCAGACAGTCTGGCTCGGGAAGAATATTGCCATACAATTCAACCAATGACTCTAGATTTAATGCCTTCAGATCGACAGAAACAATTTTGGCAGGAGAAAGGACGCTGAGATTTGACAGCAGTTTCTGGTGAAGCACAAATCGTTGTTTCAGCTCGGAAGTGAAGTGGTCCAGGAAAGGAATAAAGAGCGAGGTTCTATAGTGGTTGAGAAGGTATGGATCGTCTGCATGCATAATCCGGCCGCCTCTCGTCTTTGGACGAGTCATCTCCAGTCCTAAGTCACTGGCAATACGCTGAGCTTCGTCGAAAATAGACGTGAAAGCAGTAGCAGCATTTCCTCGCATTCATTTATTTTTGAAAGGACAGTTTCCATGTGCCTGCATGCCGCTGCCAAATCACAGTCAACTGACTGAAGAGTCTTGCACAGTGGAAGCGTAAAAGCAGAAAAGCTCTTTGACCACATGGAGACACACAACCAATTGCGACTGGTCCATCGTGTCCAGCAACTGCGCCGCTTTTGCAGAAGTTTCTGCATTTCCGTTCTCTTCAAGAGCTTCCAGGGATGGCAGGATTGGTCGGTACAGCTCAAGAAAACGCACGACTGAATCGTGGTGCTCCATCTATATTGTTTCGCAGAGGCCGGTTAAAGTATGTTTCCTCGAATCCGGTAGTATTTCGTTGATCTTCTCTTTTAAATTCTGTGTCCTGAGTTGGGAAGTATGGTAAAAACTACAGACTTGTGACAAGACACCGAAGAAGTGCTTAAACGCCAGAATAGAGCATACACAAGAGATGACCAAGTTGAGACTATGCGCACTACAATGGACGTAATGCGCCTTCAGATGCTTTTTACGCTTAACACTCTTAGCACCCTAAGATATTTAGTCATTGCTGCCTTATTACCATACCCCTCATCACACCTCTTTCAGAGGTTCGAACAATAGTTTTAAAGTAATTATAGAATTGACGAATCCAGGCCTGTCCGAGTGATATCAAAAACTGGAGTAAAACAAAGAAGCTCTTCATGTAGGTTCTCTTTAATGTGTAGCGGACACAAACAGGCAGGTGCTCCGTGTTCAAAACGTCCGCCGTTTCATCGGCAAGCACCGAACTGCATGGACTTGCGTTTACTCTTTCCACAATAGACTGCCGAAGAAGCTCCCCGGATGCGGCGATAATACCATTCTGGATGATGGGAGAAAGGTATGTGGCATTTTCGGCCGCAGAAGGAAGATGTTTCTTCAGGATAGCGTCACTATGTCTTACCCTCAGCCGCAGTAGTTCTTGGAAGTTGCCATCATTGAGGGAAGGTTCTGGATCCGAGACCGAAATGGGGCCGGAATCGTTAGTACCACGAAGGGCGAGCTGTTGCCGCCCACAAAATATCACCGTCTCAACAATTGGTCGCAACTTCTGGCGATTTTCTTGAACCTGCGCTTTCCTTGCCGCGTCTAGTTGGTGCACGATATTGTCCTTCCTTTTTTCCGAGACAGAAATGAAGTTTTCAGCCGATACGATGCAGTTTCTAAGAAACTGTGCTTTTTGTTGAGCTGTGAAGTACTCTATCACATCCATCCAGTTCCTGAATGGTTTGGTGACTAGATTCCCCAAGCGCTGGTGGCAGCCATTGCCAGCTGTTCCTGATGAGAACGGACCACAAAATCTACAAAAAGCAGTGTCCTCAGGCGGAGAGTAGGACAACCAACTGAAACAAACGAGCCAAGTTAACTGAAACTTCAGCTTCCGTTTTTCGGATACTTGAAAAATGTAAGAGATATCTGGAGTCCAAGGGCTCTTCAGCAAACGAAGTTTAGAATTTGCATTAAGACTGGATGATTTGTTGACAAAACGACAGATGTCATTTGCAAACAACAACAGAGACTGGGTTGGTGCAGGTGCGTCGTAGTTGGTTCCAGAGTCCGTGATTCAGAAGCTTCAACGATGGCTCCAGCGCCCTTCAGATCCACAGGTGTAGATGAAAACTCCCACTAGCAAAAAACATTAATTTTGGCAAATAACTTTTCACATAAAATGCTTGAACAAAAAGAAGGCTTAGGAAAGTAGGCTTAGGTAAGTGACCAGTGTTTGATATGATAAATCCACATGGACTTCTTATTTGTATCATGAAATTTTTTAGGTTCTAAGAATGTGAGATGATCAGCTTTGAACCGCTTTGGTAATAGAGTCGGTTCATTTTGTTTTGATTTTTTGTTTTTGTATTTCAGAATGGTAGTTCAACCCCGTTTAACTCCACATCGTTAAACTCAAACCCTTTAACTTAGCCACCGTTGAACTCAATCCCCAGTCAACTTAACCCTATGCAATCCAACCCACTATTCAATTCAAGCCCTGTCAAGATGATCCCGATTCAGCTCTATCCTATGCAACTCAACCCCGTTTAACTCAACCTGCGTTGAAATAAACACCATTGCAACTCAATCCGATGTTCCACCTGGCAGTTTATGCCTAATACTACAATGCCCTAAATTTGAAGGCACATGTAACGTTTTAGTTATTTTACTGGGTTTAGCCGTTAAGTGAAATTAAGCTTTATAAGGTTCATGTTAGAGCATCTTTTTGTATAAGGAATTAAATGAAAAATAAACCAGTAGAACAAACAATTAAAAAGAATTAAGTTAACAATAAAAATTACTAAAATGCAATAAATCTATTACAGACGTTAATTTTCAAATATCGATTGATTTCCAAGTTTCAAATGTCCTAAAAAGAAACCACTCATGTATTTTCAATATATTTTCTTTTTCTTTGGCTACTGTAATTTTCGACATGCTCTTGTAGCTACATATTTTATTTCACAATATTTTTATTTAGGGTCAATAGCAGGGGTAGACAGAAGATTTTCCTTCTCATTGGGTTACATAAAAGTGCTTTTTTACTATTACTATATTGTTCTTACTATTTTGTTCGTTTTAGGGCCATTTGGCGGTTAATTTGTCAAAGTTTCGATTAACTCATTAGCTGAGAGATAAACACATCATTCGATTTACCATTCAATTCGCTGTACAAATATAATTAGTCAATATCAAGTAATGAGTCACAGCTCCTGTAATGACTGTATACAGAACATGCGACAAATTTACACAAAATGTAGCCCTATACAATGACTTGGGCTATATACAAAACGTTGCTAATTAGCATGGGCGTAGGGAACGGGGGGCTGGGGGGGGACGCTGCCCCCCCAGAACTTAAAATTTACGATAGATATTAGCGAGAACTTTTCGTATGTTGGAATTTTTTTGTTGGATGTTACCTGGTAGATGGTTAAAAAAGCTAGAAATAAAAAGAAATTTCCAAATATCGTTTGCGATATCAACATTTACATTTCGATCTTCAATATTGATTTTCGGTCCGATATATATATAGGAGACTGGCCCACGATCGGCTGATTTTGACTTGTTTAATTCTCCATGAATTGATTCAAGCGATAAGAAGTTTCTGAGCATGTCAAAGCAAAAGTAACTCATCCAATACCATCCATGAAAAAGGCAATTAGAAATACTCCGCCTTTTTTCCACCTGGATGCCTTTCTATCCAAGTGGTCAAGAGTGCCAAACCTGGGCCATCCCGGCACTGGTTCAGTCGTCTCTGCCTTACGTTTTTCCACCGGACAAAAGAAAAAGAAAAGTGACCAGGGGAACATTAAAGCTTGTTTTTTTGCAATAAAATTAAGAAAGGATATGGTCTGCACAAAAAACTACAAAATGAATTTCATTAAGGTTTAAAAAAAAACTAAAGAGTATTAATTCCAAATTATACATTGACTGATCGACACCAAAAGTAAGCCGATCCGCTAATCTTGGTGTTCTACCTTTCAGTGGTGGCAGTTTTATTTCAACTTCTGTCTTTAAGACACTATTCATCTCGTCAGTTAGCGCAAAGTCTCTTGCTTCAGTCTTCTTCCAAAAGAGGACGTTAAGTTCTTCAGTTGCTACTTTGGATAATGATAACATTGTGAACAGAATTCCCTTTCTTGCTCTTCAGCTCAATCAGAATGTAATCACCAGCCTTGACTTTCTAAGTGTCAAATTAGAAGTTGCTGGTTGAGGGCTTGTCTTCATTGTCTCTACTGAGGCCTGAAGAGTTGTTGCATGCAGGGTCTCCTAAGCCAGAATCACCACTCATACTGAAACCCTAATTGCGTGAGATCAGACCTTTCCTTTTTAGTCTTTTAATTTGTTTGACTTTCTTCTATTCCAGGACTAGGGCTTTTTGACCGATACAGTTTTTATCCTAGCATTAATGCATTCTTTCATAGGGGTGTCAGTGAGCACTTCTGACTTTTTCATATTTTTTTCCTGTTAATTTTTTGGGTTTGAGTTGATTGATAAAATGCTGCAAGTAAAGCAAAGAATGAGAGGCCAGAAGTATTTTCTGAGCTGATCATGATGGTTCCTGGTAAAGGTCCCTGAGTAAAATTTCCGGACACTGTTTTTGTGGAGAAATAATTATAGGAGGGACTGTGTTCCCAACACATTAACACCAGCACAAATCGTGGTCAACTGACCTCTTTCTGCTGACGTGACCTTCCCTAATTACTTCTGGCCTCGTTGTGCAATGATTTTACCAGGCTTGTGGATTTTTTCAGACCTGATTCGTCAAAATTTCAAATATCTTGTGGTCTGAACATGAGTTTATATAGGCCTCAATCCAGGTTGTTAAAGAAGCTCCTACACTTTGACAGTTGAAAGCAGTTGTCCGTCATAGGCTTCTACTTATTGGCGTTCTTACTGATAGAGTTTTAAGTCAATCCATAAAACCACGGTACCAATCTTTACCTGTAATTCCTCCACTGTTTCCACTACCTTTGCAGTTCCGTTATCCGGTACTTTTATGCTCTTAATAAGTGCATAAGTGTATGCAAATTTACACGCTTCTAGGGGAATACAGTCGAAAGCATATAAGCTATCGTTTTCAAGTAAGTTTTTAGTCTTTTTGCTTGTTCCTCTGTAAATATTGATCATGGGTTGTAACAGGGTGTAAGGAAATTCAGGTCCAGACTTTTTAGAGAGATATTCAGCTTCTCAACTGTTTTTTTATGTAGTCTTGCAGCGTTCCTCTAGGGACACCCATGGTACTTCCAGAGAATCCAACTGACTTCTTGTAGAATAAGACAGAAAAAACTGCTATTTTATTTTCTTCTGGACCACAGCCACCTTTCTTTCTTTTCTCTTCTGTTTTACTTTTAATCATTTTATCTTGAATGAAATTTAACAGAAAAAAAAGAACTTCAGTTCACCTACTGTTCTGACAAGATTAAAAAACGCCAGAAATAACCCAGTTTTGGGTATTAAGCTTGCCTTCAACCTTTAAATAGGCTGTTTACACAGCTTTTACAAGCATAGCCCACTTTTGGACACCTTGGTACGGCATGCCGAATTTACCCTGGGTATTGTGGCCAAACATGGGAGTTCACTATCCCACAGGATGAAAAAATACTAACAGCAAACTGGTGAAGATGGCACGTCTCGGAAGCTTCCAAAAACAGGCAAATAATAGGAGAATACAGTGTGAGTTTACAATGCAAGTTTTCTAGTATTTGTAATTAGGCGTAGGCTTTCAGACAAAATTGAACAAAATTCCAAAGTTAATCACCATAAAACCTGATCCAATTTGAAATTTTTGGTAAAAGTAATAATTAAGGTCAGACTTAAAAAAAAAAAAAAAAAATACACTGCAATCTGTCAGAAGTTTTATAATCCAACAGAAGCCCCATAGGTTTTTGTATTGAAACTGTTTGCTTTGGCTAGACGTGGGCCGGTCTCCCCTATACCAATTTTAATATTTAATTTTGCCCAACTGTAAACTTTTTAGTTGAATTCTTAGAAGAAGCTGTTATCTAACCATAATGTGATTTGTGTCAAATGGCTTTAGTGGTGTTTATGTTTTCTGGAAATTGTAAGTAGGATAGTGGGTCTCTTATGTTATACTGTTGCAGGAAAAATAGAACATGGAAAATGTTAAAGGCCAAGTTTTAGTGAAATATAGAATGACTAGTTTCTAAGGAACTCTATTCAAAGGACCTCGGGAAGTATTAGTAAGATCCCTCCCCCCTCCATCGCAGAAGCGGCTGCCCACCCCCTACACAAGATGCTGCCTACGCCCATGCTGATTAGTTAATTTCATTGTTGTATAATTGTAGTGTATTCTTTCTTTTTTATTGTTATACTCCACAAGCGTTATACCCCGCAACATAATGTGGGTGAAGAAACAATTATTATTATCATTATTATTCTCCACTTAGACTACGGTGCCACCACTATCACCTTATCAGCTCTTTTTTGTGATATTGAGGTTTTTAGTTTGTTTTTATTTTTCAAAGGCTCCACGATTGTCGTATATTTTTGCATGATGTGGGTTATAAATAAATTATTAATGTTTGCTTGTTTTTCTAATTTGCATTATTTTATATTATGCACCAACTGTTGATGAGAAATAAAGACAATAATAATAATAATAATAATAATAATAATAATAATAATAGTACAGATCAACGCTATCAGCAATATTTTGGAGAAATCTATTAAAAAGCCACCAAAAAGGAGACTTATCAGCTGTGTTTCAGGCTTCAATTCCCGAAAAATTATTTTCGCAACCAACTTTTACTCTTAAAATTAAAATAAACAACAATTCTTATTCCTTAATCAATTTTAAATAAATAATTTCATTTCTTATATAGAGGGGGCACAACCCCCTCCTTAGCCCTTAACTCTTTTTGCTGAAGTCTTTTAGTGGTTTAAAAATACTACTAACTCCAATTCAATGACTCTAGTGTTTGAGCAGTCAGTCTTAGAGAATTGGGATAAAAAGTCTAACTTGAACGTAAAGCACGTGGGGATTGGAGGGGGATCAGCCCCGCTCATGTGCTAAACAGCTTTTTTTGTTTTAAGTTTTAATATTACTCATTAATTTCAGCCGAATTTTTTTTTTCTGTGTTGGAATGGGCCTAAATGACTTTTTTCAATGATATATTATGTCAGACAAGTTTGGGTTCTACCTTTTTGCTCCTGGGGCATACAAAATATCCGTTCCGTAGTATTGCTTATAATTTGAAACTAAGGGAAAATAAAAGATCTATCTTTTTTTAAGCTTAAATTGTTTCTTAATTTTTTCCATATTTGTGTTTGATATCTAAAATAATATAAAATATTTTTCAAAAGTTTCAATAACTGCATTTTGAGCCAATAAATTCTAGTTCCTCATGATGATGAAGTTTATTTCTTCGGCTCAATAATTTTAGCATAGGCCTATATAGATGTTTCTAAGGATTAATTAGATTAAAAATATTGTTTTCTGCAATCACTATAGATAGCTTATTTGACCAAAAATTTTAGTTAGTTTTCAAGTAAAAAAAAATCGTAAGCGCAATCGAATGACTCAATTTGACTTCAGTGCTTCTCAATTGGTCTGAAGATTACTTACAGTGCTGTTTTTTTAAGCTTTTATCTATTTGTCTCTGTTTTCTCTCTTTAATTCAACTTGGTATCACTATAATTCTTTTGGCGCCGATGCTTTCTTAACCTTATAGCGCAGTTAAATTGCTGAGGTTCAACGTCTCTCCCTATTCCCATGCTCTTCTCTTTTTTTGTATCAGCTAATTTGAATAGAAATGCTAAGAGTTGTAGCGTAATTATCTTCTTTAAATAGAAATAACGGTATGAAATATTGCAGAAAAGGAGCAGAAAAAGATTTTTTACACAAAAATATCGCAAAAGATAAAGAAACATATTTTTTATTCTGACATTCAAAAAGTTCCTGAATAAGGATTATACCTTATTGTGTTTTTTATAGGCTTGTAAAATTTTACTTGTTTTCCTATAGTTGTTACTATGGGATACATTTCACTAACTAAAGCATCGTTCTAAAGCATCTAAAGTATCTAAGGAGCTAAAGTATCGTTCATTGTAGTTACTTTTTTTAATGAGCTGCCGCGGTAAGTTATTTAAGGGTAAGTTTGAAGAAATGCCTTGAGGAGGAGGGCTTGGTATTTTAAAGATGTTTTTTTTTGCCAACATAGGGCCTTATTTTCTTTATTATTAGCAAGGGAGTTCCAAGGATAAAAAACAAGCCTAGCCTCACACTAGGGTTTCTGCTTTTTGGGAAGTAAATTTTTACCGAATCAATTTTGAAATAAATAAAATTAATTGTTATCATCACTTTTAAATTACATGTACGGAATTGAAGTAGTTTTATGCAATCCCTACAACACCAATATTATTTTGAATGGTTCGGTTTACAAAATTCAGTGGACATATCAGGTATTCTCAGCATTTTCTTTGCCAGTGGCACGCCTCGTAGTACATACAAATTTGTGGCCACACTGGGTAGCGTGTAGATCGAAATATTTAAATGTGGTACCGTAGTTCTCATGGTTCTCATGCAGCTCGACCTTATTCAACTCAACTCTCATGGACCTCAATCCCTATGTAATTCAAACCCCTTTTGGCTCAAACCTAATGCAACTCACCCCCTATGCAACTCAATTTCCAATCAAATAAGCCCTCATTCAATTCAGCCCATGGGATTTTACCCCATTTTTACTCAACTCTATCATACGAACTGTACCACAGTTCATATATAATCCAGTATGATCATTCTCTATCTCACCCATTATAAAAACCCGGACCGGGGTGCAAGTGCTCCGGAGAACGTTTTTGCAGATATAAACATAGGCGAAGTCAGATTAGCGGGAATGTAGGTTAGTCTGTTTCCATCAAAGTGCATTGAAACAATCGGAAACAGACTAACCCGCATTCCCGCTAATGCAGAAATAAGTGGGAGAAGCTTTTTGTTCGCAACGAGAACGAAGACCAGAAATGATCTGCGATAAGCTTACTGGTGAATTCTGTCTACTGTGAACTGTACTTAGTGAAACAGATCCTTGAGTACATGCACTCTGTTTAATCATCAGTGTTTGTAGTGAATTAAGACATTTAATTATGCTGCAGATAGGAGAACATCATATTGAAAGGGTTCATAATGAGAGACTTATTGCATCCGATGTGTATGGCATTATCATTGTGGACACCAGTATGGCGATCATTCTCTTCCGAGAACAAGTGACAAAGGCCTGACATCCTATGAATATATTAACAAAGTTTTCTTGTCAAGAATTTGATGCAACCTGGGAAAAGCAGGAAGTGTGGATATTGTTCCAAATCAGTATTGTGAAATAACAATTTAAGGACACAAAAGAGATCAAACAGGCTCAAACAAACGCTAGCATGTCTCCTGTGTTTTCGTACAATTACTTGGCCAGATGATAATTCGTCTTTCAATTTCAAGGTATATCATTTAAAGACAAAAGGCGAAGTCTTACTGGCTATGGAAAAACAGCCAACTTATGCATTTCCTCTGCAATCTTTATTACACAACATAAAATCTCATATATAGTTCATCTCTGGAGTTTGCAAAATGTAACCATATGTGAAAAATCGTGAAGTTTATGAAATTCAGGTTCATCTTTTTGCTCAAAATTCAAGAGTTTAAAGAGAATAACAACTCCAACAAGCAAAGTGTTTGACTATTTTCTTCAAAGAAATATGTCTAAAACAAGAATTTGAACCATATTCGTCAGTCGATGACGCCAGTAGAATACCCAGCAAATTATGGTAGGGTGGAAACGGAAATAGTATTGCATTCAGATGGATAGCGTCACTTCTTTCTTAAAAGACCTTTGACTCAAATCCAAAATATAAAACAAAAATGATTATAAGTCTGGTAAATGACTAAGGAGAAATATAGGCTGCATGTTACTTTATAACCTGCACAATTACGACAACTTGTACCAAGTACCTAGTGAGCCAGAAATACCAAGAATACCAAAAAAGGTATTAAATTTAAGAAAGAGGATAGACTTAACAAATGATGCAATTTTTCCTACTAAACTAGAAGCCTAGTGTAACCACGGCCTATGAGCAACCTTTCTCTCTGCTGAGCTAGTCTATTAGATTTAGACCGGAATGCTAAGTCATCTTAGCTACATTAAGAATGAGAAAATAACCAAAATAATCCTGAAAAGCCATCACATCTCCTTAACCTTCAGGTTTTCTTTCTGAATTATCCCTTTAAGATCTAAGACTTAACACCTTAAAAAGATATGTAGGTATTTTCGAAGACCACACTGCATTTCCATTAGGATAAATATCAGTTCAAAGTGGGGTGAATCCTTTCATTAGACAGTTGTCTAATAAAAGGGTTCATCTCTATTTGAACTGTTATTTATCGTAAAACAGATAGGGTATTTGAACTGCTATTTACATGAAAGGGTAGCAGATTTGAATTTGACCTTTATACAAACGATTACATGCGGACTGACTTTGCTGTAATCTGACTGGCTCAAAATTAGAATTAGCTCTTTCAGCAGCTTTCTTCACCAGGGGACAAGCTAGGTTGAATATATCCAACTGATGCTAATCTCCCACTTCCCTGTCACATCTGTGAGCCTGTCTTGTCTGGTATGTCACACTACAATTGGACAGTCATGAAAAACCCATTGATTTATTTATTTTTGGGAGATGGGATATTTAAAGAACCTTTTGAACCACCTCCCTTTCAACCGAGGAATGTGAGAGACGCTTGTTAAGTATGTGGTCTTAGCAATTAATTATGCTATAAATATTGAGCCAGCATTATTTTTTAGATCAACTATAACTGTAATCAGAATAATAATTGCCTCGAATATGTCACACTAGATTTGGGCAGTCGTGAAAAAAAAATCATTGTCACGGTTTTTTTGGGGAGATGGGATCTCTAAAGAACCTTTTGAACATCCTCTCTTTCGGCCGAGGAATGTGAGGGACGCTTGATAAGTATCAGGTCTTAGCGATTAATTATGCTATAAATATCAAACCGGCATTATCTTTTAGATCAACTATAACTGTAATAAGAATAATAATTGCCTCGAATATCTTCTGCAATCACGACCTTTCTGACTGGCCGGCTATTTCCTGCCTCTGGGTTTCACGTTTTTGCTACCAGTATGTTGAGACTGACATGAGAAACAGACTTGCCCTGTGCTCTGATTGCAGGCCTGCTCTTCGATCACAGAAGAATAACGAGGTGTAGGGGATATTTTCCTTACTTTCTAATTTGAAGAAAAAATGAATAGAACCTTCTTGATGGGCTATGAAAAAGATAATAAAACTTGAATCGTCTTCAAAATTTCAGTAGTGTGACTGCAATTTATTACTACTAATTCGAGAGTTGTCCGAACGGTATCATTTGTGCGAACAGGAGAAACTTTGGTTCTCTTCTAGATCCACTGTTGAATGGCTTTCCAGGTTTAAAAATCTTTTCCTACCATCAGACACAGAGTATAGCAACTGTTACCACAATAATCAGACAACTAGAAACTGAGAATACCTGATACAGTGTTATTTATTGAAAGTCTCATAAAAGACGAATGTTATTTTCATTTTCATGAAGATAACATACAAGACTCGTAAAAAAAAAAAAAAATACTTTTGTAACCAAGGGCAATACGCATCCCGGTTATCAACAAATTGTCTGTCACGGAAATAGAGCTTCATCAAGGTGCAGCTAATTTGAGGGTACTGAGGGCTGACCAGTTTTTCAAAGCAAAAAACAATGTGCTATCTTCGGCTAGTTGTCAGCCTCATGGATTCTAACTGGAGGTGGGAGATTTGCCTACCTAGAATTTGGAAAAGACCTTGTTTTTGGTATTTTCATTGAAAAAAAAAATTAAAAACAACAAATCACCCCTCCCCCTCTTTAAATATTGAAATAAACATCCTCCTCCCCAAAAAAAATTTTTGCGCATTGGCGTCACTGGTAAGACTGTGTTGCGCTAGGCATGTCAAGGCATGTCAGAGCCACCCTACAATCTGAGATCCATTTCCTGCCTTACCTGATCTAGTTTTGTTCAAATGATGTGGACCATTACAATATGTTGCTATTTTGAAAGTACTTCTGTGATGAATTTAAACATAATATACTACTTGCAGTGGCGAATCCAGAGAGCGGGGCGAGGGGGCGCGCCCCCCTAGAAATTTATCGGATCAACTTATTTTGCCCCCCCCCCCTAAAAAATCCTGGATCCGCCCCTGACTACTTGTGTCCCTTACTACCAGGTGTACTATTTAGAGAGCTAAGAGTACCTTTGTCTTTAGTTTAATAAGTACTTCTAGTTTTTCTATGAACACAAAATTTTGCAAAATGAAATAAAAATCAATTAGCCTTCAATAAGAAAATATTGGAGAGCTTAAAAACTTTTGCAAGACAACGGAACTTATCTGTGACGTGATTATGTTTATTATTTTTCGATAGATTGCAAATTATTTCTATGTCCTAATAAAGTAAAAGAGAACAAAAAATACAATTGTGGGCCACTTAGAAAGCAGCTGCACTGATTTGGCCATGTAAAGCGAATGAATCCCGAACGCCTGCCCAAGATCGCGCTTGAAGGGACAACTGAAGGATTTCGACCACGGGGAGACCGCGCAAAAGATGGATTGAAAAATTTGACCGACAACGCATTGCCCAACTATCCCGAACTGCACTTGACAGAACAGCAAATCGAGCCCT
This sequence comes from Artemia sp. Qi Xiang Cuo, assembly GCF_049724085.1. Taxonomy (NCBI): domain Eukaryota; kingdom Metazoa; phylum Arthropoda; class Branchiopoda; order Anostraca; family Artemiidae; genus Artemia; species Artemia sp. Qi Xiang Cuo. Next base: position 20,886,414 of record NC_142799.1, read on the forward strand.
AGTTCATCAGATTCTGGAAGGAGTGGCCCAAAGACGTCCCATGAGCATGTATGGGACCTAAGTAAGTAAGTAGAAAGACTTTTTTATGGGAAGTAGATAGTTCAATTCTTTGAACTATTCAAGAGATAAAGAGATAAAACTATTAAAACCTTTTCAAAACTTCCCACACTTAAAGAACTCAAAATTTTTCCATTTTCAGTCAGTCAAATTCAAATTACCAGCTATTCCCATTATCCCCATCTGTTCTTGAAGTGGAACAGGGCCGAAGTATGCTTGTCGTCTAATTAATTCCTCTAGTACTCTTGTAAGAATCATTTCGCTTAATAGACATAGAAAATAAGACAAGTTTAAAGTGATTAAAATGCCAGTTGGTATTGCTGAATAAAGTCACAATATTTGAGGAGACTAAAATTGCAAATTATCCCTGAAAAGCTTCAAACAATAAAGAAAATTCTTCCTAAATGGGAATTTGTCATGTAATCCTTGACTGATAAAAAAGGATTGTCAGGTTCAATGTATTTTGGTGTTTTATTTTATTGTTAATTTCTACACATCATGTTTTAAATAGCGGTTTGTTTGGCTATGCAATCAAAAACTAGTGTTGGGCGATAATTTGATCAAACGATATATTGAAATATCGATATTTTTACTTTCGATATTCGATAATCGATATATCGATTTTTATATTTCTGATCAGTTTTTATTCAGATTAACTCTTTGCTTTGCCAAAGTTAAAAAAAAATTGGGTACTTCTCTGTTAGCCACCACACACTCGAGATTCTGAATTTATAAAATCATAAAATACCCGGTTTATTGCTGTTTGTACACAGAGACAATTACCTTCGAATAAGTAGAAAACTACATTGTAGCTATGTTTTAATAAATATTTAGTTGGCATGTTGGTTTATTTAGGTTAGGTTACTTATTGCGTGCAGCCCCGCTATACTTAACCCCCACCCCACCTTCCCCTTAGTGTGCAAATATACAGCCCAAATTATATATATCCTATCTATTTCCCAAGCATAGCGGTTGTTTCTACCCCGTACCTGTAGATCCAAATTCTCGAATGTGTACTGGCTGATAGAAAAGTACCAACAATTATAATGAAAGTGTATTTTGCACAATTTTTTTAAACTTTGAATAATAGAAAATCAAGCAATAAAAACAAACTTCGATTAAGAGTGAATATCATAGAAATCTAGACTTGAAATTACCCGGGCTCAGGGTAAAGAAAGATGACCTACTGAATACTTTTGGCTATTCAAACTCAGCAACATGTCAATGTTTTTTCCCTGAGCATTTGTTCTGCCTTTCAGTGATTAAATAAAAAAAAAAGAAGACAGGTTTTTTCAACTGAAAGTAAGGTTCAGCATTAAAACTTAAAACGAACAGAAATTATTCCGTATATGAGAGGGATGCCCTTCATATACGTTTTTTCTAGTATTTAAAAACAAGCTTCTTATTCTAATTAAATAACCCTTGTGTTTCAGGATTTGTTTTTAAATAATTAGAACTCTTTAAAGGAGGGGGTAACTCCCCTCGCATACAGTAGGATTTATTTTTGTTTCAAGTTTCAATATGTCTCCCTAGTTTCCGTTGAAAAAAAAAAAAATTATTTAATTTTTGGTTGTTTTCATTTAATACCAGGAAATCATCACTACAAATTCGTCCCTGCTGAAAATTCCACCCAGATATTTTCTTGTGGACAATTTCGCCTAGAAATTTCTCTTAAGCCTATTTTCATTTGAAAAAAAGACTTGTCTTTCATTTAATTTTTGATCTTTTTCAAATCATGCCAGAAAACTCCTTCAACAGGAAATTTTTCATTGAAATCCCATCCTCCGAATGGAAAGTTTCTTCCACGGAAAATCCTCTGATGAAGAATTTCTCCCGCGAAAAATTTCCACATGGAGGATATCTCCTGCGGAAAATTCCGCCACGAAAAAGTGCTCCCACTGAAAACTGTCCCATTGAAAATTTCCTCCTTGGAACCTCCGTTCCTCCCACAAAAATATCTCCCAGGTAATTTTGACTTCTCTCAAATTTTATCATAGACAATATTCCCGAAACATCTATAGATGTTCAATTGAATCGGCAAATAGAAAGTAAAATAAATTTGATATAAGAATTCTGGCAAATTCTCCCGTGTAATATTTCCCCTTATAAGTTCTTCTTCAGAAACTTCCCTGCCCATGGAAAATTCTCCCCGTGGAAAATCCCCTTGCGGAAAATTTCCCTCCCTAAAAACGTCTGTTTACTTCCAAATAATAGAAACTATATGTAAACAACAGCAATAATTCATAACTTACAGCCCTTCCTCCGGGTACCATGGGGGGATCATGACAATTTCCTCGGAACATCTCTACATCAAAAATTGAATTGGCAGAGAAACATTATGACGAATTTCGTATAGGAGATATGACAAATTCTCCGGTGTAAAATTCCCCCTTGTTAGTTCAGCCTCGGAAACTTCCCTGCCTATGGGAAATTCTACCTGTGGAAAACCCCCCACAGAAAATTCCCCCTCCCCTAAAAAGGCCTGTTTACTTACAAATAAAAAATACTATACGTAAACAATAGGCAAATTTATAACTTAAAGCCCTTTCCTCAGGTTGCGGGGAGTCAGGTTATCTCCAGAGGAACATTTTTTCGATCTTTCAACTATGGTGAACAAAATGAATATCCCAATTTTGGGATCGTGTGTTTTCAGGGGAAAAAGGGCGTGGAAGGGGGGCTATTGGCTCTCCAATATCTCGGGTCACTTTAAAAGGGAACTAGAACTGTTATTTTCTTTCGAACGAGCACTTTCCCAACATTCTTGGGCCTTTGAATTGATGCGATAGTATATACCAAGGTACCATTTCTATGGAAGCTATAGCAAATACCATGTTATTCTACAACGCCCCCGTACCAAACAGTTTTTTCTGTTAGGTAAACAGGTCATTACACTCTTTGCCAGAGAATAACGCAATTTCAAAAGTTCAGCGTAACTTCAAAGTTCAGTGTCCTTTTTTAGTGATAAACCCAAACCACAGAGTATAACTTGATTGGTGATTAAGATTTGAATAAAAAAAAAGGGTAATTAGTAATTGGAAAATTTCTTAATGCTTTTACAATCGGAGATGTTTGATTAACCTTTTGCAAAAAAAGGGGTAATGGGATATGCGAGTATTTGCAAAAAAGGGGTAATTAGTTAATGGAAATTTTTTTAATGCTTTTACAATCGGAAGTGTTTGATTAACCTTTGCAAAAAAAGAGGGTAATGGGATTTGCGATTTGGAGGAGATGGGATGATAGTGTACCGTATAATACACAAGTGATGTTTTGGAGCGTATTGTCAATTTAACGAGAAATGACTGAAAAGTGTTTTGAGGGGGATGGGTTGCATGGAGGGTTGAGTTGCATGAGAGTTCAGTTAAAGGGGGGCGGGCACAGTTACACGGAGGTTTAGTTAAATGGGGTCGAATCGCATGAGGGTTCAGTAGCACGAGGGTTCAGTTGCATGGGGGTTCAGTTGTACAGGGTTTCGGTTATACAGGGGTTCACTTACATGGAGGGATTCAGTTGAACGGGGGGGGAGATTTGCGATTTGGAGGAGATGGGATGATAGTGTACTGTATAATACGCAAGTGATGTTTTGGAGCGTATTGTCAATTTAACGGGAAATGACTGAAAAGTGTTTTGAGGGAGATGGGTTGCATGGAGGGTTGAGTTGCATGAGATTTCAGTTAAAGGGGGGGGAGGGGGAGGGGGTACAGTTACACGGAGAGTTAGTTAAACGGGGTCGAGTTGCATGAGGGTTCAGTAGCACGAGGGTTCAATTGCATGGGGGGTTTAGTTGTACAGGAATTTCAGTTAAAGAATACCTCCTCGACATTAAACCTAAGGAAATTTATATATTTGGAATCAGCGTATAAAGCCCAATCATATTCATGTATCTATAATTATTAAAATTCTGGGGGGGGGGGGAGGGGGTACAGTTACACAGAGATTTAGTTAAACGGGGTCGAGTTGCATGAGGGTTCAGTAGCACGAGGGTTCAATTGCATGGGGGATTTAGTTGTACAGGGATTTCAGTTAAAGAATACCTCCTCGACATTAAACCTAAGGAAATTTATGTATTTGGAATCAGCGTATAAAGCCCAATCATTTTCATGTATCTATAATTATTAAAATTCTTTTTTTTAGAGTTATGGTTACTTTCGGACACACTCAAGAAGTGAAGTTAAAGCAGATAATGGGAAAGTGGAAGAGTTGTAGCCTAAAACAGCCATAATTGTAATTTCGGTTCATTTAGGGTTTCATTTATTTATCGATGCTGATTTGTGGCAGTTTCATGATTGGTAGATTATTTGATGTTATTTTTGCTAATTTTTTGTTTATCATATAAGGCTATTGAGTCTTTCTGAACTTTCTGTTGGAGGCGGGGGTAAGTATTTATTTAAAATATTTATATTATGAATTGATTTTTGTGTATGGTGTTGAAAAATGGTACGTGTTGAATATTTGGGTAAACATACGGCTAAGAAACGCTTCACTATAAATAAGGATATTGTGTCTTTATGAACTTTCTGTGCGAGTCAGGGATAAATATTTATTTTAAATATTTCTTGTATTTAGTTTTTTGAGTGTAGTGTTTTGTTATTTTGTAATATATAAATATTATTGTAAAAATTCGACTTTAAATAATGCTATTTCGTCTTTCTGAACTTTCTGTTGGAGGCGGGGTTAAGTATTTAGTTTAAATAGTTCTAGGAGTAATTGAGTTTTGTGGATGGTGTTGAAAAATGGTAAGTGTTGAATATTTGGGTAAACATACGGCTAAGAAACGCTTCACTATAAATAAGGCTATTGTGTCTTTCTGAACTTTCTGTGCGAGGCAGGGATAACTATTTAGTTTAAATAATTCTAGGAGGAATTGAGTTTTGTGGCTGGTGTGGAAAAATGGTACTTGTTAAATATTCGGGTAAACATTCGACTATAAATATGGCTATTGCGTCTTTCTGAACTTTCTGATTGTGTCTTTCTGAACTTTCTGTGCGAGGCAGGGATAACTATTTAGTTTAAATAATTCTAGGAGGAATTGAGTTTTGTGGATGATGTTGAAAAATGGTACGTGTTGAATATTTGGGTAAACATACGGCTAAGAAACGCTTCACTATAAATAAGGCTATCGTGTTTTTCCGAACTTTCTGTGCGAGGCAGCGATAACTATTTAGTTTAAATAATTCTAGGAGGATGAAGTATTTTTTTACTTAACAACTAAATTAATAACTTCCAAGATGATAGGACAGTATGACACAGAATTTATCAGTTACCGAGAGTTCAATAACCCCCCCCCGCAATGACTTCCAAGGGTTTTATGACTCCTCCCCACACTGAATTCAGATGGTTTTAAGGCTCATCTCACTAGTCATAACTCCGTTCAACCTTGAGCGAAGGTATAAAAGTTTGATGAAGTATTTCTCTGCTTAACAACTACATTAATAGCCTTCAAGATGATAGGACTGTATGACACCTAATTTATCAGTTTGAAAAAATAATATTGCGTTGTTATATTCGAATGTTCTTTTTTATTATTGTCTATGGATCTAGAAGAAATTGACTGTTATCATTGGTTAGTGAACTATAATCTGTTTGAGTATGATAAAAGCTTGTGGTGTACTACATTACGTTATGTAAACAGACTGGGATTCTATGATACAGTGATTACACCACTTAATAATACTTTTCAGGAACTGAGAAATGTCCAGGAGGAAGTCAGTGAAATTTATAGCTTTTTCGGAGTTGAAGCACTCTACGTAAAGGGCAATGTACCTACAGATAAAGTTTTAATTCAAAAGTGTGACCCTAGGATTCCACTTTTCAATCTAGAAGAGTTTAAGTGTTCTAAATTTGAAGGGGGCTATCACCGTCCTGAAGACGAGGTTAGGTTCTTCGCACAGTGGATACCTAAGAACATACCTGATCGTGATAAATCCATAAGACATTTTAAAAACTATTCTATATCATAGGACCATCGTTTGTGGATGTTTAAGAGTGAACTCTCAGTACTATTTTTATGTAAACATTTGTTGTTGTTTTTTTTTTTCTCAAAAAAAAAAAATTTTAATAAATTTAATAAAAAAATATATTTAATATTAAACCCATATTTTTTATTTATAATATTTCTATTGTAAGCAAGTAACAAACTCTTTCCTGAAGTCACCTCTTGGATACACAATGCAGAAACTTCATTTAAGAAACAATGAAAAAAATTGTAAGTAAGTAAGTAACAAATTCCTTCTTGAACTCACCTCTTGTATACACAATACAGAAATTTTCATTAAAGAAGTTATGAAAAAATTGTAAGTAAGTAGCAAATTCTTTCTTGAATTCACCTGCTGGATAAACAAAGACATTTCGTTCAAGAAATTATGACAAAATTCTAAGTAAGTAACAAACTCTTTATTGTTTACATGACTTAGATACACGATGTAGAAATTTAATTCAAGAAATTATGAAAACATTCTCAGTAAGTAACAATTTCTTTCTTGAAGTCATCTCGTGGATACACAATATACGGAAATTTCATTCAAGAAATGATGAAAATATTTGTAATTAAGTAAAAAACTCTTTATTGATTTCACCTCTTGGATATACAGTACAGATACTTCATTCCAGAAATTGTGAAAAAATCGCAAGTAAGTAACTTTTTTTTCTCTTTATCACAAACAATTTTCACTTATCTAAATGATATAGAAATTTAATTCAAGAAATTATTGAAAAATTCTCAGTAAGTAACAATTTCTTTCTTGAAGTCAACTCTTGGATATGCAATACAGAAATTTCATTCAAGAAATTATGAAAAAATTGCAAGTAAGTAGCAAATTGTTTCTTGAATTCACCTGCTGGATAAACAAAGACATTTCGTTCAAGAAATTATGACAAAATTCTAAGTAAGTAACAAATTCTTTATTGTTTACACGACTTAGATACATGATGTAGAAATTTAATTCATGAAATTATGAAAAAATTCTCAGTAAGTGTTAAAACTATTTTGGATTTGTGTAAAGGATTTTTTCTATTTTTAAGAATAGTTTTTGTTGTTTAAGAACTATTTTCAATTTTCTTACAACTTTTTGTATTTTGCAAGAATTGTTTCTGCTTTGTAAGAATTATTTTTTGAATAAGTTTGAATTTTTTGTATTCTATAATAACTATTTGGGATGTTGTTAGAAAATTTAGTGTCTTGAAGCAAGTATTTTGTATTTTGAATCAAGTATTTTATATTCTGTTAGAACTATTGTGGATTTGTGTAAAGTATTTTTGTATTTATTACGAATAATTTTTGTTTTGTAAGAACTATTTTGGATTTCTTAAAACTTTTTGTATTTTTTAAGAATTATTTCTGTTTTGTAAGAAATGCTTTGGATTTTGTCTGAAGTTTTATATTCTGTAAGAACTATTTTTAATGTTGTTAGAAATCTTTTGGTTTTTTAACAAGTATTTTGTATTTTGCAAGAACTATTTTTTATTCTGTTAGAACTATTTTGTATTTGTCTAAATTATTTTTGTATTCTGTAAGAACTATTTCCGGATTTTTCTGAACTTTTTGTATTCTGTAAGAACTGTTTTCGATGTTTTCGAAATTTTTGCTATTTTTGAAAAGCATTTTATATTTTGTAGTAACTATATTTTATTCTGCTAGAACTATTTTGGATTCTTTTAAAATATTTTTTATATTTTGTAAGAATAATTTTTTTTTTTTAAGAACTATTTTGGATTTTTTAGAACTTGTTGTATTTTGTAAGAATTATTTATGTTCAGTAAAAATTATTTTTAGAATATGTTTGAACTTTCGTATTCAATTAGAACTATTTGGGATGTTGTTAGAATTTTCATATTTTGAAGCAAGTGTTTTGTATTATGTAGTAAATGTTTTTTAATCTGTGAACTATTTTTTTTATTCTGTTAGAACTATTTTGGATTTGTCTAAAGTATTTTTGTATTTTGTAAGAACTATTTCCGGATTTTTCTGAACTTTTTGTATTCTGTAAGAACTGTTTTCGATGTTTTCGAAATTTTTGCTATTTTTGAAAAGCATTTTATATTTTGTAGTAACTATTTTTTATTCTGCTAGAACTATTTTGGATTCGTTAAAAATATTTTTTATATTTTGTAAGAATAATTTTTGTTTTGTAAGAACTATTTTGGATTTTTTAGAACTTCTTGTATTTTGTAAGAATTATTTATGTTCAGTAAAAATTATTTTTAGAATACGTTTGAACTTTTGTATTCAATTAGAACTATTTGGGATGTTGTTAGAATTTTCATATTTTGAAGCAAGTGTTTTGTATTATGTAGCAAATGTTTTTTAATCTGTGAACTATTTTTTTTATTCTGTTAGAACTATTTTGGATTTGTCTAAAGTATTTTTGTGTTTTGTAAGAACTCTTTCCGGATTTTTCTGAACTTTTTGTATTCTGTAAGAACTGTTTTCGATGTTTTTGAAATTTTTGCTATTTTTGAAAAGCATTTTATATTTTGTAGTAACTATTTTTTATTCTGCTATAACTATTTTGGATTCGTTTAAAATATTTTTTCTATTTTGTAAGAATAATTTTTGTTTTGTAAGAAGTATTTTGGATTTTTTAGAACTTCTTTTATTTTGTAAGAATTATTTATGTTCAGTAAAAATTATTTTTAGAATACGTTTGAACTTTTGTATTCAATTAGAACTATTTGGGATGTTGTTAGAATTTTCATATTTTGAAGCAAGTGTTTCATAGAGACAACACACACACACACACACACACACACACACACACACACACACACACACACACACACACACACACACACACACACACACACACACACACACACACACACACACACACACACACACACACACACACACACACACACACACACACACACACACACACACACACACACACACACACACACACACACACACACACACACACACACACACAAACACACACACACACACACACACACACACACACACACACACACACACAAAACACAGAGAGACAACATCCACACAGAGACGACACACAAACACACACATACACACAGAAACGACACACACAAAGTGACGACTAAAACATATATACGACACACACACACAGACACACACGCACAAAAACAAAAAAACCAACACGCAACAAGAGAAGACACACACACAGAGATGACACACTCAAAGAGACGACAAACACATAGAGACGACCCATACACACAGAGACGACAAACACACAGAGACGACACACATAGAGAGACGACACGCAAACAGATACCTCAAAAACAAAGAGAAAAAACCAACAAAACTATTTTAAAAACAAACAGATAAGACAAAAGAAAATTTTTTAAAAACCACAAAGACAAGACACACACACACAGAGACGACACACACAAATAGAGAAAACACAGAAATAGAGTTGACAGACACAGAGACGACACACACACATAGAGAAACAACCCACAAAGCGAATACCCACTCACAGAGAGGACACAACACACAGACACGACACACACACACACAGAGACGACACACACATAGAGACAACACAGACATAGAGATGACAGACACACAGATACAAAACACCCACAGAAACAGAGTCCACTCAAACAGAGAGATGAGACAAACACACACGGAGACAACACACACACACAGATACTAAACACCCACAGAGAGGACACATGCACAGAGACGACACACACACACACAGAGTCCCCTCAAACAGAGAGAGGACAAACACACAGAGACGACAGACACAAAGAGACGAATCACTTGCCTTTCCTTGGCACCTTTCCAAACGAGCGGGGATTCCCCACTGATTCCTACACATTGCAAAAAAGTGACCAGCATGAAAACTCCACCTTTTCAACCAGACTGGTTTTTTGACACGACACACAAACAGAGTCATAGTGAGAGAGATATCCAAAAAGTTGGGGTTAATCTAAGTTCACTTAGAGTGGCGCGCCACTCTAAATTTTCCAATTACTAATTACCCTTTTTTTTTATTCAAATCCTAATAACCAATCAAGTTATACTCTGTGGTTTGGGTTTAACACTAAAAAAGGACACTGAACTTTGAAGTTACGCTGAACTTTTGAAATTGCGTTATTCTCTGGCAAAGAGTGTAATGACCTGTTTACCTAACAGAAAAAACTGTTTGGTACGGGGGCGTTGTAGAATAACATGGTATTTGCTATAGCTTCCATAGAAATAGTACCTTGGTATATACTTGCGATCACGCTGGCGAAAGAAAGAGGAATAAATAAACATGCATCCGTGATTTTTATTCTAACAAAAAGTACAAAATTCTACATTTATGCTGACGGGAGGTTAAAATCTTTACTGTAGGGTTCCATGATATGCTGAATCTGATGGCACGCTTTTCTTTAAGATTCTTTGACTTTTTGGGGGGTTTCTCCCCTTTCCCAAAAATCACGCAAATTTTCTCAGGCTCGTATGTTTTGATGGGAACATTAAACTGAATGAATCCTATATAATTGGAATCAGCATAAAAAGCCAATCCTCTGTTATATGAGCAAGGCCTATAAGCTTAGAAGGCAATTATACAGCCAAGGCCTTTTGGAGGTCCTCAGTAGCATTTGAAAGTCCCCCTGACTAAACGTATTTTGAGTTTCAGAACAGGCTATACCAACTTATGGATACAAGTATGTATGCTGTGTATCAGCATGTATGAGTCAATGGATTAAAGACATCATTGTTCTTCTTCTCGCCCATTTTCCAAACAATTTTCTATGTTGGATCTTTTCTGCAGGACGTTTACCAGTAGCAGAAAAGGCCGAAAATAGTCAAATATGTTCAAATATCGCTTTCGATATCGATATTTTCGTTTCGATATTCGATATCGATATTTGCTGTGATATATCGATATATCAATATCGATATTGAATATCGCCCAACACTATCAAAAACTTATACAATCAACTTATACAATGGCTATACAATCAAAAAATTATAATAAGCATATCCTGAACCGATCAAATGAATCGTATCAAACAGTTTGTGGTAACGAACTGTAATTAAGGAGTGACCCGGCTCAATAGTAATCGAAACTCTAAAAAAATGGATTTTGATACCAATCGATACATCAAAATAATCAGCTTATTATGCTGATTTTAAATATATAAGTTTCATTGAGTGCAGTCTTGCCGATTAAAGGTTCCGAGCCTGATATTAATTTCCCTGATTTTCGAAAAAGGAAGGTAACACCCCCTTAAAGTATTAGAATCCTAATGACAATCACTCTATCAGATTCAGCGTATCAGAAATCCCTTTTGAAGTGGTTTCAAGCTCCTATCTGCAAATATGTGGTATTTTGTATGTTTTGCCAGAAGAAAGATCACGGATGCGTGTTTATTTGTTGTTTTTTTTCTTTTTCCCCAGGGGTGATCGTATCGACCCCGTGGTCCCAGAATATCATGAGAGGGTTCATTTGAACGAAAATTAAAAGTTCTAGTTCCCTTTTTAAGTAACCAAAAAGATTGGAGGGTAACCTGGCTCCCCTCCCCTTCCCTTTTTTTCCTAAAGTCGTCTGATTGAAATTTTGAGACATCCATTTTGCTCATCATAGTTGGAAGGCCCAATAACTATGCCTTTGGGGATAACATGACCCCCACAGCCCCAGGAGAAAGGTCTTTAAGTCATAAAATTTACCTATTTTTTACACACAGTATTTGTTATTGTGAAGTATGTGTACATTTTCGGGTGGGGGGCGAATTTCTAATGGGGATTTTACACGGAGAATTTTCTATGGGGAGGAAATTTTTAAGAGGGTGAACTTGTCAGGGGAAATTATACACTGGAGGAATTTGCCAGAATTCTCTTACAAAATTCTTTTTAAATATCTTGCTATCTCTTTTCTGTCTCTATTTTACGCGCGGGGTTGTTAAGGGTAATTGTCCGGGGTAAATTTTCATTGAGATTGAATTATCTAGAGGATATTTCCAAGGAAAGGGGGAATTCTCCGTGGAGGTGGGGCCAGATTTGCTGGCATTACTTAAACACGATCAGAAATTAAATAAAAAAAAAACTTTTTCAACTGAAAGTAAGGAGCAACATTAAAACTTAAAACGAACAGAAATTATTACGAGTATGAGTAGAGAGGGGGGTTCTACTCGTGACAGGACCACGTGGTTTATGGTTTTCTCACTGAGAATGAAAAAACAGGAATTTTCTCACTTGGAAAAACAGGAATTTTCTCACTTTTATGTCTGTTTTCATGGATGGTTATGTGTGTTGGTCAATTTATTTGATGTTTTTCATGGTTGTCAACATCAAATTACGGATGTTTTATGGTTTTTGTCAGTGAGAATTGGAAAAACAGGAACTTTCTCACATTTATGTCTGTTTTCATGGATGGTTATGTGTGTTGTTCGATTTATTGGATGTTTTTCATGTCTGTTTTATGGATGATTTATGTCTGTTCGTTGTCAGTGAGAATGGACATGCTCGATGCAAATGTTATGAGATTGTTTGGATAACCTAACCTGAGAACTTGATTTACATAATCGCTAGGGGAAATTATTGATTCACGAAGGGGAGAATTAAGAAACGAACATGGCTTCTTTAATCTTAGGTCTGAGGGATAAACGTTCTTTAGGTCAGAGAGAAAAATTAATATTCTATTTTTAAATAGGGCTTCATTGATCTTTAGTGTCAGGAATTATAATTGACATCACTTGTTATCTTGGAATTATGCGGGAGTCTAAAGAGATAGAAATTCTATTTTTAAATACGGCTTCACTGAGCTTTAAGTCGGAGAGATAAATTGATATTCTAACGAAACATTAATAGTTTAGCTAGGAAAATTTATGAGATGAAGAGATTAACGTAGGAAAGGGTTTCCTAGAAATTTGAAATGTGAAAGCACAGAGTTGCCAAAAAACAAAAGGAACACACAGAAATTACTTTTAGGGGATTATTTTGGCGAAACGGTTTTAGACAGCTTATGGAATTATTTCGGCGAAACAGTTAGAGACATTTTAAAAGATGATTTAAAAGATGATTTTAGAAGAGGTTTTGAGTGTGGTCATTATAATACACAAGTTCCATTTTAACAGTGTTGTGAGGTCCCCTACCCCAACCCCAAAGGGCCCCGATCGCCCTACCCCGATCTAAAGGGTTCCAATCCCCATACCCCAATCCAGAAGGAACCCCCGGTCCCCAAAGGTTCCCAGGACTCCCACCCGGCCCCCCAAACCCCCAAAGTCCCTCCCCGGGCCCCCAAAGGCACATCAAGCTCCCAAAAGACCACCGGTGTCCCAAAGGCCTTCACCCGGTCCCCAAATGTCCCCCAGGCTCCCAACTGGCCCCCCAGGACCCCCAAAGGCCCTCCACCCGTCCCCCAGGCTCCGAAAGGGCCCCCTCCCCTCCCTCTCCCTCCCTCTCCCTCCCCCTCCTCACCGTCCCCTCCCCCTCCCCCTCCTCCCAATCCCCCTCCCCTCCCCTCCTCCCCACCCCTCCCCCTCCCCTCCTCCCCTCCCCATTTTTTTAATATTTTTTGTGCATTGAGACACAGAAGGGCACCCTCCCCCCGGGCCCCCCCCCCTTTTGTGTGTGTAAGTTTTTTTGTGTGTGTGTGTGTGTAAGTCATTGTGTGTGTGTAGGTTTATATGTGTGTGAGTTTTTGTGTGTGTGTAAGTTTGTGTGTGTGTGTAAGTTTTTGTGTGTGTGTTTAAGTTTTTGTGTTTGTAAGTTTTGTGTGTGTGTGTAAGTTTTTATGTGTGTTTATTTTTTTTTGTGTGTGTCAGATTTTTTGTGTGTTTTAGTTTTTTTTTGTGTGTTAGTTTTTGTGTGTGTGTGTATTTTTTTGTGTGTGTGTAAGTTTTTTTGTGTGTAAGTTTTTTGTGTGTGTGTAATTTTTTTTTTGTTTGTGCAAGTTCTTTTGTGTGTGTGTAAGTTTTTGTGTAAGTTTTTGTGTGTGTGTGTAAGTTTTTGTGTGTGTGTTTAAGTTTTTGTGTGTGTGTAAGTTTTTATGTGTGTGTAAGTTTTTGTGTGTGTGTGTGTGTAAGTTTTTGTGTGTGTGTGTCTGTAAGATTTTGTGTGTGTGTGTAAGTTTATGTGTGTGTGTAAGTTTTTGTGTTTGTTTAAGCTTTTTTGTGTGTGTAAGTTTTTTTTTGTGTGTGTAAGTTTTTGTGTGTGTGTAAGTTTTTTTGTGTGTGTAAGTTTTTGTGTGTGTGTAAGTTTTAGGTTATTAACTTACACACACACAGCCTAACCTAACCTAACCAAATTAGGTTAGGTTAGGTTAGCCTAACCTAACCAAATTAGGTTAGGTTAGGCTAGATTAAGGTAGGTTAGGTTAAGTTAGGTTAGGTTAGGTTAGCCTACGTACGCGCGCGTCCGTAGGCTAACCTAACCTAACTTAACCTAACCTAACTTAATCTAGCCTAACCTAACCTAATTTAATCTTTTTACCATGTTTAAGTTAGGTTAGGTTAGCTTATCATGAGCGCTCATGATAAGTTAACCTAACCTAACCTAACTTAAACATGGAGAAATGTTTCTAATTATTAATTAATATTTATTTATACCTAACCTAACCTATTGTTTTTGGTGGTTAGATGAATGAACTGAATTTAAGAAAAATTATAAATAAAGCGAAACTTTTTATCTTCATGGTAAATAATCACAATCATAGTATAGCCATTCCTATCTTCTATGGAAAAATTTAGAATTGAACTTTAAATTTTTTTGTCTTTGAGAAATTATTAACTGAAATTTAATCTTTTTAATATTTAATTATCAATTTCAGAACTGAGTTAACTTTTTTTCTCTTCTCTAAGAAAATTCAGAAGAAAATCTGAATATTTTACACTACTTCAAGAAAACACAGAATTAAATCGGAGTTCCATAGCTTCCTGAAGAATATTCACAATCAAGGTATAACTTTTCATATCTTCTATGAAAAATTTGTAACAGTATTTTAAATTTTTTCATGTCTTAAATAATAATCTGAATTAAAATGGTAACTTTTATATTATACTATGAAAAAGGATTTAATTTCTAAACTGTGTAATATTCTTTGACAAAATTCAGACCCGAAATTGAACTTTAGTTCTTCCGTGAAAATATTTGGAACAGAAATTTAATTTTTTTCATCTTATTGAGAAAAGTCAGACTTGAATTTAAGAAAATTTATAATTAAAGAGAAACTTTTTATCTTCATGAAAATAATCACAATCATAGTATAACTTTTCCTATCTTCTATGGAAAAATTTAGAACTGAACTTTACTTTTTTTATGTCTTGGTGAACTTAAAACTGACGTGGAAGCTTTTTATTTTATCTGGAGAAATTAGAATTGTATTATGTTCTTTGGTAAAATTCAGAAGAGAACTTGAACTTTTCTATCTTCTATGAAAAAATTTGGAACAGTATTTAAATTTTTTTCATCTGTTTGAGAAAAATCTGAACTGAAGTGGAAAATTTTTATATTATTTTGGGGAAATAGAATTGATCAATAACTTATTTCATTTTCATTGAGAAAATTCAGAATCCAAGTTGAACTTTTCTTCACTTCTTTGAGAAAATTTAAAATTGAAGTGAAACTTTTTATCTTCATAGAAAATAATCACAATCATAGTATAACTTTTCCTATCTTCTATGGAAATTTTTTTTTATCTTCATGGAAAATAATCTGTGGAAGCTTTTTATTTTCTCTGGAGAAATTAGAATTGAATTGTGTTCTTTGGTAAAATTCAGAAGAGAACTTGAACTTTTCTATCTTCTATGAAAAATTTGGAACAGTATTTAAAATATTTTCATCTCTTTGAGAAAAAATCTGAACTGAAGTGGAAACTTTTTATATTATTTTGGGAAAATAGAATTGATCAATAACTTATTTCATTTTCATTGAGAAAATTCAGAATTGAAGTTGAACTTTTCTTCTTCCGGGAAAATATTTAGAACAGAACTTTAAATTTTTTCATCTCTTTGAGAAAGGTCTGAATTCAATTTAAGAAAACTTAGAATTAAAGTGAAAGTTTTTATCTTAATAGAAAATAATCACAATCGTAGTATAACTTTTCCTGTCTTCTACAGAAAAATTTAGAACTGAACTTTAAATTTTTTATGTCTGGGTGAACATAAAACTGAAGTGGAAGCTTTTTATTTTCTCTGGAGAAATTAGAATTGAATTATGTTCTTTGGTCAAATTCAGAAGAGAACTTAAATATTCACGATCAAAGTATAACTTTTCCTATCTTCAATGAAAAATTTGGAACAGAACTTTAAATTTTTTCATCTCTACGTGAAAAGTCGGAACTGAATTTAAGAAAATTTAGAATTAAAGTGAAACTTTTCATCTTCACGGAAAATAATCACAATCATAGTATAACTTTTCCTATCTTCTACGGAAAAATTTAGAACTGAACTTTAAAATTTTTATGTCTTGGTCAACTTAAAACTGAAGTGGAAGCTTTTTATTTTCTCAGGAGAAATTAGAATTGAATTATGTTCTATGGTAAAATTCAGAAGAGAACCTGAACTTCTCTATAATGTAAGAAAAATTTGGAACAGTATTTAAAATTTTTTCATAACTTTGAGAAAAATCTGAATTGAAGTGTAAAATTTTATATTATTTTAGGAAAATAGAATTGACCAATAACTTATTTCATTTTCATTGAGAAAATTCAGAATCGAAGTTGAACTTTTCTTCACTTCTTTGAGAAAATTTAAAATTGAAGTGAAACTTTTTATGTTCATAGAAAATAATCACAATCATAGTATAACTTTTCCTATCTTCTATGGAAAATTTTTTTATCTTCATGGAAAATAATCTGTGGAAGCTTTTTATTTTCTCTGGGGAAATTAGAATTGAATTCTGTTCTTTGGTAAAATTCAGAAGAGAACTTGAACTTTTCTATCTTCTATGAAAAATTTGGAACAGTATTTAAAATTTTTTCATCTCTGAGAAAAATCTGAACTGAAGTGGAAACTTTTTATATTATTTTGGGAAAATAGAATTGATCAATAACTTATTTAATTTTCATTGAGAAAATTCAGAATCGAAGTTGAACTTTTCTTCTTCCGGGAAAATATTTGGAACAGAACTTTAAATTTCTTCATCTCTTTGAGAAAAGTTGGAATAGAATTTAAGAAAATTTAGAATTAAAGTGAAACTTTTTATCTTCATGGAAAATAATCTGTGGAAGCTTTTTATTTTCTCTGGAGAAATTAGAATTTAATTGTGTTCTTTGGTAAAATTCAGAAGAGAACTTGAACTTTTCTATCCTCTATGAAAAATTTGGAACAGTATTTTAAATTTTTTCATCTCTGAGAAAAATCTGAACTGGAGTGGAAAATTTTTATATTATTTTGGGAAAATAGAATTGATAAATAACTTATTTAATTTTCATTGAGAAAATTCGGAATTGAAGTTGAACTTTTCTTCACTTCTTTGAGAAAATTTAAAATTGAAATGAAACTTTTTATCTTCATAGAAAATAATCACAATCATAGTATAACTTTTCCTATCTTCTATGGAAAATTTTTTTTATCTTCATGGAAAATAATCTGTGGAAGCTTTTTATTTTCTCTGGGGAAATTAGAATTGAATTATGTTCTTTGGTAAAATTCAGAAGAGAACTTGAACTTTTCTATCTTCTATAAAAACTTTTGATCAGTATTTAAAAACTGTACATCTCTGAGAAAAATCTGAATTGAATTGAAACTTTATTTATTATTTTAGGGAAATAGAATTGATCAATAACCTTATTTCATTTTCATTGAGAAAATTCAGAATCGAAGTTGAACTTTTCTTCTTCCGGGAAAATATTTAGAACAGAACTTTAAATTTCTTCATCTCTTTGAGAAAAGTTGGAATAGAATTTAAGAAAATTTAGAATTAAAGTGAAACTTTTTATCTTCATAGAAAATAATCACAATCATAGTATAACTTTTCATATCTTCTACGGAAAAATTTAGAACTGAACTTTAAATTTTTTATGTCTTGGTGAACTTAAAACTGAAAATGAAGCTTTTTATATTTTCTGGAGAAATTAGAATTGCATTATGTTCTTTGGTCAAATTCAGAAGAGAACTTGAATATTCACGATCAAAGTATAACTTTTCCTATCTTCAATGAAAAATTTGGAACAGAATTTTAATTTTTTCATCTCTATGTGAAAACTCGGAGCTGAATTTAAGAAAATTTAGAATTAAAGTGAAACTTTTCATTTTCACGGAAAATAATCACAATCATAGTATAACTTTTCCTACCTTCTAAGGAAAAATCTAGAACTGAACTTTAAATTTTTTATGTCCTGGTCAACTTAAAACTGAAGTGGAAGCTTTTTATTTTCTCTGGAGAAATTAGAATTGAATTATGTTCTTTGGTAAAATTCAGAAGAGAACTTGAACTTCTCTATAATGTAAGAAAAATTTGGAACAGTATTTAAAATTTTTTCATCTCTTTGAGAAAAATCTGAATTGAAGTGTAAAATTTTATATTATTTTAGGAAAATAGAATTGAACAATAACTTATTTCTTTCCATTGAGAAAATTCAGAATCGAAGTTGAACTTTTCTTCACTTCATTGAAAAAATTTAAAATTGAACTGAAGCTTTTTATCTTCATAGAAAATAATCACAATCATAGTATAACTTTTCATATCTTCTACGGAAAAATTTAGAACTGAACTTTAAATTTTTTATGTCTTGGTGAACTTAAAACTGAAAATGAAGCTTTTTATATTTTCTGGAGAAATTAGAATTGCATTATGTTCTTTGGTCAAATTCAGAAGAGAACTTGAATATTCACGATCAAAGTATAACTTTTCCTATCTTCAATGAAAAATTTGGAACAGAATTTTAATTTTTTCATCTCTATGTGAAAAGTCGGAACTGAATTTAAGAAAATTTAGAATTAAAGTGAAACTTTTCATCTTCACGGAAAATAATCACAATCATAGTATAACTTTTCCTATCTTCTACGGAAAAATTTAGAACTGAACTTTAAATTTTTTATGTCTTGGTCAACTTAAAACTGAAGTGGAAGCTTTTTATTTTCTCAGGAGAAATTAGAATTGAATTATGTTCTTTGGTAAAATTCAGAAGAGAACTTGAACTTCTCTATAATGTAAGAAAAATTTGGAACAGTATTTAAAATTTTTTCATCTCTTTGAGAAAAATCTGAATTGAAGTGTAAAATTTTATATTATTTTAGGAAAATAGAATTGATCAATAACTTATTTCATTTCCATTGACAAAATTCAGAATCGAAGTTGAAATTTTCTTCACTTCATTGAGAAAATTTAAAATTGAAGTGAAACTTTTTATCTTCATAGAAAATAATCACAATCATAGTATAACTTTTCATATCTTCTATGGAAAATTTTTTTTATCTTCATGAAAAATAATCTGTGGAAGCTTTTTATTTTCTCTGGGGAAATTAGAATTGAATTCTGTTCTTTGGTAAAATTCAGAAGAGAACTTGAACTTTTCTATCTTCTATGAAAAATTTGGAACAGTATTTAAAATATTTTCATCTCTTTGAGAAAAATCTGAACTGAAGTGGAAATTTTTTATATTATTTTGGGAAAATAGAATTGGTCAATAACTTATTTCATTTTCATTGTGAAAATTCAGAATCGAAGTTGAACTTTTCTTCTTCCGGGAAAATATTTGGAACAGAACTTTAAATTTTTTCATCTCTTTGAGAAAAGTTGGAATAGAATTTAAGAAAATTTAGAATTAAAGTGAAACTTTTTATCTTCATGGAAAATAATCACAATCATAGTATAACTTTTCCTATCTTATACGGAAAAATTTAGAAGTGAACTTTAAATTTTTCATGTCTTGGTGAACTTAAAACTAAAGTGAAAGCTTTTTATTTTCTATGGAGAAATTAGAATTGAATTATGTTCTTTGGTAAAATTCAGAAGAGAACTTGAACTTTTCTATCTTCTATGAAAAATTTAGAACAGTATTTTAAATTTTTTCATCTGTTTGAGAAAAATCTGAATTGAAGTGGAAAATTTTATATTATTTTAGGAAAATAGAATTGATATTGTTACACACACAAAAACTTACACACACACACAAACTTACACACACACACACACACAAAAACTTACACACACAAAAAAAACTTACACACACACAAAAACTTACACACACACATAAAATTACGCACACACAAAAAAACTTACACACACAAAAAAACTTACACACACAAAAAAAAACTAACACACACACAAAAACTTACACACATATAAAAACTTACACACACACAAAAACTTACACCCACACAAAAAAACATACACACACACAAAAACTTAAACACACAAAAAAAAATTAAAAACAAAAAAAAAATTAAAAACAAAAAAAAAAACTTACACACACACAAAAGCTTACACACACAAAAAAACTTACACACACAAATAAACTTAAACACACACACAAAAACTTACACACACACACACAAAAACTTACACACACACACACAAAAACTTACACACACATAAAAACTTACACACACACAAAAACATACATACACACACAAAAACTGACACACACACACAAAAACTTACACAAAAACTTACACACACACAAAAGAAATTACACACACACACAAAAACTTACACACACACAAAAAACTTACACACACACACAAAAACTTACACACACAAAAAAACTTACACACACACAAAAACTTACACACACACAAAAAAACTAACACACACAAAAAAACAAACACACACAAAAAAACTAACACACAGACAAAAAATTACACACACAAAAAAAATAACAGACAAAAAAAAAACTTACACACAGACAAAAGCTTAAACACACAAAAAAAAACTTATACACAAAAAAAAACTTACGCACACACAAAAACTTACACAAACATAAACAAACACACACACAAAGACTGACACACACAGAAACAAAAAAAACTTACACACACAAAAGGGGGGGCCCGGGGGGGGAGGGTGCCCTTCTGTGTCTCAATGCACAAAAAATATTAAAAAAATGGGGAGGGGAGGAGGGGAGGGGGAGGGGTGGGGAGGAGGGGAGGGGAGGAGGGGAGGGGAGGGGGTGGGGTGGGGAGGAGGGGAGGGGAGGGGAGAGGGGAGGGGAGGGAGAGGGGAGGGGGAGGAGGGGGAGGGGACGGTGAGGAGGGAGGAGGAGAGGGAGGGAGAGGGAGGGGAGGGGGGCCCTTTGGGAGCCTGGGGGACCTTTGGGGATCGGTGGAGGGCCTTTGGGGGTCCTGGGGGGCCAGTTGGGAGCCTGGGGGACATTTGGGGACCGGGTGAAGGCCTTTGGGACACCGGTGGTCTTTTGGGAGCTTGATGTGTCTTTGGGGGCCCGGGGAGGGACTTTGGGGGTTTTGGGGGCCGGGTGGGAGTCCTGGGAACCTTTGGGGACCGGGGGGTTCCTTCTGGATTGGGGTATGGGGATTGGAACCCTTTGGATCGGGGTAGGGCGATCGGGGCCCTTTGGGGTTGGGGTAGGGGACCTCACAACACTGTTAAAATGGAACTTGTGTATTATAATGACGACACTCAAAACCTATTCTAAAATCATCTTTTAAATCATCTTTAAAATGTCTCTAACTGTTTCGCCGAAATAATTCCATAAGCTGTCTAAAACCATTTCGCCCAAATAATCTCCTAAAAGTAATTTCTGTGTGTTCCTTTTGTTTTTTGGCATCTCTGTGCTTTCACATTTCAAATTTCTAGGAAACCCTTTCCTACATTAATCTCTTCATCTCATAAATTTTCCTAGCTAAACTATTAATGTTTCGTTAGAATATCAATTTATCTCTCCGACTTAAAGCTCAGTGAAGCCGTATTTAAAAATAGAATTTCTATCTCTTTAGACTCCCGCATAATTCCAAGATAACAAGTGATGTCATTAATAATTCCTGACACTAAAGATCAATGAAGCCCTATTTAAAAATAGAATATTAATTTTTCTCTCTGACCTAAAGAACGTTTATCCCTCAGACCTAAGATTAAAGAAGCCATGTTTGTTTCTTAATTCTCCCCTTCGTGAATCAATAATTTCCCCTAGCGATTATGTAAATCAAGTTCTCAGGTTAGGTTATCCAAACAATCTCATAACATTTTCGTCGAGCATGTCCATTCTCACTGACAACGAACAGACATAAATCATCCATAAAACAGACATGAAAAACATCCAATAAATCGAACAACAAACATAACCATCCATGAAAACATACATAAATGTGAGAAAGTTCCTGTTTTTCAAATTCTCACTGACAAAAACCATAAAATATCCATAATTTGATGTTGACAACCAGGAAAAACATCAAATAAATCGAACAACACACATAACCATCCATGAAAACAGACATAAAAGTGAAACAATTCCTGTTTTTCCAAGTGAGAAAATTCCTGTTTTTTCATTCTCAGTGAGAAAACCATAAACCACGTGGTCCTGTCACGAGTAGAACCCCCCTCTCTACTAGTATGAAGGGGATTAACACCTCCTCAGTACCTCGTTCTTTGCTCTAAAGTTTGAATTTTGTCCCAATTCTTTAAGAACGACTCCTGAAACACAAGGGTCGTTTAATTAGAACAATAGGAAGGTTTTCTAAAAGTACTAAAAAACTTTAGCGTAAAGAGCATGGTGTTGAGGAGGGGGCAATCCCCTTCATACACGTAATAATTTCTGTTCGTTTTAAGTTTTAACGTTGCTCCTGACTTTCAGCTGAAAAACTTGCTTTTTTTTAATTTAACCATTAAAAGATTCAGTACTAAATGTTTTTTTTTTTGAAATGCAGATTTTGCCTTAATTCAGACAGCTTGTGGTAACGAACTGTAAGTAAGGAGCGATGTGGCTCAATAGTAACCTAAACTAGAAACAAAATCTTAATTACCATTGATATACAAAAAGAATCAAATTTTGATGCTTGTTTAAATTATATAAACTTCATCAAGTTTAATGTTACCCATCAAAAGTTACAGACCTGAGGATATTTGCATTGTTTAAAAAAGGAGGATATACCCCCAAAACATTTATTGATCTTAATGAAAATCACACGTTCACAATCAGCATATCAGAGAGCCCAACTGTTATGGTATCGACCTTCTATATACAAAAATGTGGAATTTTGCATTTTTTGCCTGGAGCAAGATCACAGATACGTGTTTATTCTATTATTATTATTTTTTTTCGAGGGAGGATAAAAACAATCTAGTGATCCTAAAAGATCGGGAAAGGGCTCATTTGATCGGAAATCAGAAGTTCTAGCGCCCTTTTTAAGTGAGCAAAAATATTGAAGGCGAGGCTAGCCCCCCTCCCACCCTCCTTTTTACCACAGTCATTCGACTAAAATTTTGAGATGACCATTTTATTCAGCATAGTTAAAAAATCTAATAACTAT
Source organism: Artemia sp. Qi Xiang Cuo (assembly GCF_049724085.1). Lineage (NCBI taxonomy): Eukaryota > Metazoa > Arthropoda > Branchiopoda > Anostraca > Artemiidae > Artemia > Artemia sp. Qi Xiang Cuo. The sequence continues at coordinate 20,909,811 of NC_142799.1, forward strand.
GTCTTTGAGGATGACTTGACCCCCCACACCCCCCAAGAGAAGGGCTGCAAGGTATAAACTTTGCCCATGGCTTACCTATTGTATTGGCTATTGGGAAAAATACAGACATTTTCCGGGGATTGGGTGATTTTTCTCGTGGGGTATGGATTACGTGGGAGAACCTTTCAATTGAGGATTTTTTCAAGGAGAAGGGAATTTTCCATGTAAGGGGAGCTACGATTACCGGTGTTATTTAAAACACGATCAGAAATTGAAAAAAAAGTTTTTCAGCTGAAAGTAAGGCGCAAAATCAAAAATCAAAGCGAACAGAAATTATTACGTATATGAGGGGTGTTGCTCCCTCCTCAATACCTCACTCCTTACACTAAAGTTTTTTATTAGAACTTTTGAAAAAGTTTATTATTCTATTTAATTGATTTCTTAGATGGCTCCAACTGACCCATTATTTGTCATATAAAACTATTTATAAGAAAATAACCACACTTAAAAGGAAAAAGGTTTACAAGAGTGTGCTATAGCACTGAGGAAATGCTAACGCAATTTTTGGGCTATTTTATTGAAATAAACACTATAATTTCCCCCCTCCCTCTTCATATAAATTTTTCCTACCTACATTATTGCGAATTGACTGGCATACACTTTTTTTTTGCTAGGTACTGTAGTATAGCACCAATTTCTCTCTGTTAACAGATAACGTAATCATCTGTTTACACTTGAAAAAAGCAAAAAATTGACGCTTTATGATTGTGCCGGGATGTAAAGATAATAAAAATGAGAGTGTTTACAACTTTGAATGTGTAATTTTGAATATTAGAGAGGCTGTAAAAGCCATCTCTAAAATAGTTTTCGACGCTTTACTGCATAAGTGAATAAATTATCTTAATTACATTTTTAATACCTTTTTTCATTTTTATTGCTTAATATCAAGAGCAAGTTTAGAGGCTCAACTGTTTTCTGCCAGCTAATTAGAAAGACTGTTTAGTCATGTAAAATGCAACACAGAGGAGAAGAGTTTTTGAAATTTGAATGAACAATGGTTATCCAAGCAGCAACAGATGAAAGAGGGAAAGCGATATCATACAAGGGGGTAATTTTTTGTCATCAAATATGTTTTACATATTGTAGTTACACTTGTGGGTAAGGTTACTTCCCCTTTCTTAGTTTTGAGTGGAACAATGTTCAACCTGTAAGCGTAACTTTATGATTAGCCAGTCAGCCTTCAGCCGTTTCCTCTTCTCTAAGGAATTCAGAGACACCAGTTCGAGCTCGGCAAAGAAACTGCATTATGTTGGCCATGGTAACAATAAAATTTCAAACAAATTTACCACCAAATCCAATAGTGCTCTATATCACAATGACTCAAGCGAATCCCCAAGCAGCCTCAGTACCAGGAATATTTCACTTCATGCTTTTTTTGTTTTTACAGATGTTAGTAATCTGAATAGCTTCTTATCACTTGATAGAATATTATATATATATATATATATATATATATATATATATATATATATATATATATATATATATATATATATATATATATATATATATATATATATATATATATATATATATATATATATATATATATATATATATATATATAGTATGTACATATATATATATATATATATATATATATATATATATATATATATATATATATATATATATATATATATATAACATGGTTGCCCTATATTTTTATATCGAACATTTGCTTCCCTTGTTTTTGAGTCTTCATGCCTAGAGCCCTTTTTATAGTCGCTCTCGATTGGAAAAACAAAATTTTGGCAATAAGAATAAATGTAATTCACTGGATGTCTTAATTGAACGCCAAAAATGATGCGTACTAAATTAGTAATACCAAATTAAGATATCTCAAATATTTCTTTCTTTTTCTCTTGAGTCTTCTATAGCCTAGAAGCATTTCTATTGAAGCATTCAATTTTAGGATTATCAACGTTTTCAATAAGGATTATTCAATTAGGATTATGAACGTTTTCAATTATAAAAATTATGTCACTCATTGGGTGTTTTAATTGGACGCCAAAAATGATGCGTACTAAATTACCAATACCAAATTAACACATCTCAAATATTTCTTTCTTCTTCTCTTGAGTCTTCTAAAGCCTAGAGGACATACTATTGAAGCATTTAATTTTAGGATTATCAACGTTTTCAATAAGGATTATTTGATTAGGATTATCAACGTTTTCAATTATAAAAATTATGTCACTCATTTGGTGTTTTAATTGGACGCCAAAACTGATGCGTACTAAATTAGTTATACCAAATTAACATATCTCAAATATTTCTTTCTTTTTCTCTTGAGTCTTCTAAAGCCTAGAGGACATTCTATTGAAGCATTTAATTTTAGGATTATCAACGTTTTCAATAAGGATTATTCAATTAGGATTATCAACGTTTTCAATTATAAAAATTATGTCACTCATTTGGTGTTTTATTTGGACGCCAAAAATGATGCGTACTAAATTAGTAATACCAAATTAACATATCTCAAATATTTCTTTCTTTTTCTCTTGAGTCTTCTAAAGCCTAGAGGACATTCTATTGAAGCATTTAATTTTAGGATTATCAACGTTTTCAATAAGGATTATTCGATTAGGATTATCAACGTTTTCAATTATAAAAATTATGTCACTCATTTGGTGTTTTAATTGGACGCCAAAAATGATGCGTACTAAATTAGTTATACCAAATTAACATATCTCAAATATTTCTTTCTTTTTCTCTTGAGTCTTCTAAAGCCTAGAGGACATTCTATTGAAGCATTTAATTTTAGGATTATCAACGTTTTCAATAAGGATTATTCAATTAGGATTATCAACGTTTTCAATTATAAAAATTATGTCACTCATTTGGTGTTTTAATTGGACGCCAAAAATGATGCGTACTAAATTAGTAATACCAAATTAACATATCTCAAATATTTCTTTCTTTTTCTCTTGAGTCTTCTAAAGCCTAGAGGACATTCTATTGAAGCATTTAATTTTAGTATTATCAACGTTTTCAATAAGGATTATTCGATTAGGATTATCAACGTTTTCAATTATAAAAATTATGTCACTCATTTGGTGTTTTAATTGGACGCCAAAAATGATGCGTACTAGATTAGTAATACCAAATTAACATATCTCAAATATTTCTTTCTTTTTCTCTTGAGTCTTCTAAAGCCTAGAGGCATTTCTATTGAAGCATTTAATTTTAGTATTATCAACGTTTTCAATAAGGATTATTCAATTAGGATTATCAACGTTTTCAATTATAAAAATGATGTCACTCATTGGGTGTTTTAATTAGACGCCAAAAATGATGCGTACTAAATTAGTAATACCAAATTAATATATCTCAAATATTTCTTTCTTTTTCTCTTGAGTCTTCTAAAGCCTAGAGGCATTTCTATTGAAGCATTTAATTTTAGGATTATCAACGTTTTCAATAAGGATTATTCAATTAGGATTATCAACGTTTTCAATTATAAAAACTATGTCACTCATTTGGTGTTTTAATTGGACGCCAAAAATGATGCGTAGCCTACTAAATTAGTAATACCAAATTAACATATATCAAATATTTCTTTCTTTTTCTCTTGAGTCTTCTAAAGCCTAAAGGCATTTCTATTGAAGCATTTAATTTTAGGATTATCAACGTTTTCAATGAGGATTATTCAATTAGGATTATCAACGTTTTCAATTATAAAAATTATGTCACTCATTGGGTGTTTTAATTGGACGCCAAAAATGATGCTTACTAAATTAGTAATACCAAATTAACATATCTCAAATATTTCTTTCTTTTTCTCTTGAGTCTTCTAAAGCCTAGAGGCATTTCTTTTGAAGCACTTAATTTTAGGCTTATCAACGTTTTCAATAAGGATTATTCAATTAGGATTATCAACGTTTTCAATTATAAAAATCATGTCACTCATTGGGTGTTTTAATTGAACACCAAAAATGATGCGTACTAAATTAGTAATACAAAATTAACATATCTCAAATATTTCTTTCTTTTTCTCTTGAGTCTTCTAAAGCCTAGAGGCATTTCTATTGAAGTATTTAATTTTAGTATTATCAACTTTTTCAATAAGGATTATTCAATTAGGATTATCAACGTTTTCAATTATAAAAATTATGTCACTCATTGGGTGTTTTAATTGGACGCCAAAAATGATGCTTACTAAATTAGTAATACCAAATTAACATATCTCAAATATTTCTTTCTTTTTCTCTTGAGTCTTCTAAAGCCTAGAGGCATTTCTATTGAAGCATTTAATTTTAGGATTATCAACGTTTTCAATAAGGATTATTCAATTAGGATTATCAACGTTTTCAATTATAAAAATGATGTCACTCATTGGGTGTTTTAATTGGACGCCACCCATGTCGTATTTCCTACTGATTTTTCCACGCCAACTTCCACGCCGTTAATTTGTTAAACTATATCTAAACTAATGTTTCCGAATACAATAGAGCAACGTATGGAGCATGCATTGAAATAATACTTCTACCTTTAAGAACTTTGCTCCCAAAGTTTTTACTGGGTCTACATTTATTTATGAACAAGTGTTTCCATGTTGGAAAATAAATAAGTTTAAATCTAAAAACAGATAAATGTTGATTAATTACAATTTGATAGCAGTTATAAGAATCAAGACCAGTAAGCTGGCATCACTGTTTAAAAACTATGTCTAAGAATGTGAAAAATTATGTAGTTATCATAACGTATAATTGCTGTTTGTGGTCAGATTTTTGTAATACAGCGTCAATGTTAAATACACGTAATAAATTCATTATTATTTTAGGTACTTTTAATTATTCAGAACACACTCAAGAATTTTGATCTGCAAGATCTGACAAAAATCGGTTTAGCTATCTGTATCTGGAGACACTTATCTTAGGATAAGCGGAAACTCTACGCTGTAGGTATATTGTGATTAAATAATTAATATATAGAATTGGCATTTTGGTTAGGCTAGATATTTAATACGATGCGTTCTGGGCGGCCTGCTTTCCATAATTTTCTGCTGTAATCCCCATAATTTTTTTTTAATAAAGTATTGTATTTTCATCATATTTTGGTATATTTCATTAGGATTAACCTAACTTAACTTCTTGGATGTGTTTTGAATAATCAAAAAGTACCATATTTTGTAATAAATTGGAATTAAAGTATATTTAATATACATGGCCCCCGACAGCATTGAAACATAAAATGCGGTCCTCTGAAGAAAAATTTAACCACCCCATTTAGGAATTGGCAAATTAGCAATTAGCAAAATTTAGCAGTTGGGTATTTTCATCGGACGCCATCACCTATGTCATATTTATTGCTTACTTTCAGACGTCCAATATTTTGTTTATTAGGCCACGTTTGGAGTAACGTTTCTGGATGTGACTGGGCTATGTATTGAGTCAACAGAAACTTAGCTCATCATTATTTTGACGGAAAGTTTAACGATGAAGCGTAAATAAAAAATTAACGACTCACAACATACTGGCTGTCTGTACAAAGCAGCATTTATCAGTTTATATAGTTCTGGTAGGTGCTATGCTGCTATAGCTTGTGTCGAAGGTATTAACATCTTTGCCATCCTTAAAACATATTGCTAAGAATCCCCAGGAGTCTTTCCTCGCTATTCTCTTGACATCATTGATCCAAACTTCCAGAATTGTGTAGGAACTCGGCCCCATTGGAACGATGGTGGGTGAGCTGTTTGATATCATCATTTATTTTACGCCTCCGTCCAGTTGTCCAACAGGTATTTGGGAGTTTGAAAATACCACTTTTTGTATTTAAAATGCCAGCCTTTATCAGCTAAATCCCATATTATATTCCTGTTTTGCTTATAATTATTTTTTACAGTACCTTAATTTCTTACTTTTACAGTAATATTCTCTCTTAACTATAGTCTAACACATAAGCCATGAACGCGAAACTCTGACTAATTATTACCATCTAGTTTCAATAACACGTGCCTCGTCTGTATCAATTAGCTCCAATAGGATAATTAAATGTGTTCCTGTTCATATATTTCCATATTCTAGCATAGACAACATGAAAGTTCATTTTTCCTAATAAGTTGTGTATGGAAATTGTAGCGTGCTCTTAGGAAATATAGAAATATCTGGGAATGTTTTTCACAAAAGCCTTTAAATTTTTCTCTTCGTATTTGCACGTAATATGAAACAAAAAGAGTGTAGGGCCCCGAAAAGGTTTCGATTAGCTATATTTTGCCGTTTCCTCAGAAGCACTTGTTACATTTTACATCATTGCACTTGTTACATCAATTTTATGGAAGAATCAAGAGAAAAGCAAAACAAACTCAAGTTCCTTCCTTAAAATCTTTTTACGTGCGTCCCAATAATTTAGTGTCTTAGCATGTTTCATTCTGGGATCAAAAAAGAGGCGTCCTGTATTGGGGCTGAGGGTAAAAGCCCCATCCATTCCTAAGTTCAATCTTTCAGAAAAGTAACTTCGAGTCTCTTTTTTGACCTATAATAAGACCTATTTGGCCTATTAGATATATTTGACCTATTTGACCTAAACTTAACCTATAATTCCATTAAAAGTTGTCATTAAAACTGGCTTTTAGCACCCTGAACTATGATCTTATCTAAAAACTCAAGATAAACCTCAACATATTTTTGTGTTATAGCTACTTTCCTGCTCCTTCCTGTTCCTGTTCCTTCCTACCATCATGAGAGGGCAATACTCCTCAAACGTAATAATTTATGTTTGTTTCAAGTTTTAATGTTGCTCCTTACTTTTGGTTGAAAAAACTTGTGTTTTGTTTAATTTCTGATCGTTTTTAAAATAATACCAGGAAATCTGGAGCCACCTCCACGGGAAAATCCCTCCTTCCCACGGAAACATCCTCTAGACAATTTAATCCCGCTGAAAGTTTGTAAAATTGAGCCGGAAAAGAGAAAGCAAGACATATAAGAAAAATTTCAGATAGAAATTCTGGCAAATTCCTCCAGTGAAAAATTTCTCCTGAAAAGTTCATCCCCTGGAAACTTTCCTCCCCATGGAAAGTTCTTTCTGTAAAAAATCTCTCAGAAAAAATTCATCCTCCCCCACCGCCCCAAAAATGCATACATACTTCCCAATAACAAATACCATACGTAAACAATGGGGAAAATTATAAAACTTAAGGACCTTTCCCCAGGAGCCCTGGGGAGCATGTTTTCTCCAAGGGCACAGCTATTGGGCCTTTCAACTATGCTGAGCAAAATGGCTATCTTAAAATTTTGATCGGACGATGTTCGGAAAAAGGGGTGTAGGAGGGGGCCTAGTTGCCATGCAATCTTATTGGTCTCATAAGGGGACACTATAACTTTTAATGTCCATTAAAATGAGCCATCTTCCAATATTCTAGCGCCACTGGGTCGATGCGATCACCCCTGGGGAAAAAACAAACAAATAAACATGCACCTGTGATCTTTCTTCTGGAAAAAAAAAATACAAAATTCCACATTTTTACAGATTGGAACTTGAAACCTCTACAGTAAAGTCTCTAATAAGCTGAATCTGACGGAGTGATTTTTATTATGATTCTTTGGCTTTTAGAGTGTTTCCCCTTTTTTTGAAAATAAGGTAAACTTTTTCAGGCTCGTAGCCCTTGGTGGGTAACACTAGACTTAATGAAACTTGTATATTTGGAATCAGCATAATAAGCCAATTCTTTTGATAAATTATTGGTATCCAAATTCAGTTTCTAGACTTTCTGTTACTATTGAGTCGCGTCGAAGTTCATTACCATGAACTGTTTGAAAACCAAAAGCTATGAGTATTTGATTTTGTTCAAGTTAGAAAAAACTCTCTTGGTATCTCCTACCATGTCTACATTTTTCTCTATTCTTGACTATTAGTGCAGTGATGTCAATTCACAAAAATTAGATTGGGAGGGGTAAATATATTTTTTAATTTCTAGTGGTGTAAATTTGTCGCTTTTTTCAATTTATCCAGTGAAAATAACAAGAAATGGAATTTTCACTGAAAATACCACCCCATCGCCTCAAAAACCAAAAAACAACAAACAAACAAGATATGCACCCCCTCCCCAAATTGAAGCCACTGTATTAGTGCGTTATCTGCGGTTTGATTGTTTTGGGTCTCAAAATTTTGGCTTCCATACCTCCTGTCCCAAAAGGTGATCGCTAAATGGTTGTAGTTTGTGACGGTAGCTTTGAAATGAGCCCCTCAGCGAGTTTGGCAGTTGTGGAGACCCTTGCTATACAAGGGGGCGTCCATATATGGGAGACCCCTGGATTCCAGCCAGAACATCCAAAAATAGCCTGTGACATTAAAACTACTGATGTAAGAAACTAGATCTGTGACGCTCGGCGAGCATCAAATTATTTCTTCAATAATTTGTCACACAATTCTTGCATGGACATAAAATGAGGATAATTATTTAAATTTCCGAAGAGAGAAAGGGTAAAACTAAATGTCTTTGAATAACGTTTGAATATGATTAAAATCATGTATTAGTATGGAATTTCTTGGTTTTTTAGAAAATCTTGGTAAGGTCTTAGTAGAGTTGACTTCAATAAATCTGATTTTGCTCAGATTATTAAGAGACGTATTTGACCAAGTTCAATGAAATAATCAATAGAAATGGACAAAAGCCAATTTAGAGAACCTACTTAGTTTTTAGAAAATGTTGGTAAGGTCTTAGTAAAGTTGACTTCAATAACTCTGATTTAGTACAGACTGTTCAGATGCATATTTGACCAAGTCCAATGAAACAATTAACCGAAAAGATTAAAAAGGAGTTTGGAGAAAATTCTGGGTTTCTAGAAAATGTTGGTAAGGTCTTAGTAAAGTTGACTTCAATAACACTGATTTTACGTAGACTCTCTTCAGATACCTATTTAACGAAGTAAAATGAAACAACCCACCGAAAAGATTAAAAAGAAATTTGGGGAATATTCTTTGTTTTGAAAAATGTTTGTAAGGTCCTAGTAAAGTTGACTTCAATAACGGACAAAAAAAATCCCACCTACAATCGCACTGAGTCAGACACGGAAACATGTAAACACCCGCTCAGACACACAGGCATAGTGAGGGAGGGAGCGACAAAAACATCTACAATCACACAGAGTCCGAAACGGAAACACGCAAACACCCGCCCAGACACACAGGCTTACATAGTTAGAGAGAAAAAAACACATACAAACACATAAATGCAGACATGCAAACTGACAAGGACAAGCACTGGGAGAAGTAGACGCTAACCTAGACACACAGTCAAAGAGATTTAGGGAAAAACAAAAACACACACAAGTACAAAGGCTCAGACATGCTAGCTCACAAGCAAAAGTAATGGTAGAAGCAAAAGAACGCCCAGACAACCGGTCATAGAGAGTTCTGGAAATGCAAACACATATATACATATAATTAGGACCTGGATGTTGACAAGTACGGAGCTCAGGAGAAGCAAAAGACTACCCAGACAGAAGATCATAGAGAGTGAGAAAGACAAAACACATACAAATATATAGATTCAGACATACAAAGCAACAAAGACATGCTAGGACAAGCAAACACTTGCCCAGACACACAGGCAAAGAAAGTGAGAGAGACAAAACGCATACAAACACATAAATTCAGACATACAAACTGACAAAAGATAGGCACTGGGACAAGCAAGCACTTGTCCAGACACAGAGGCTTAGAGATTGAGAGAGACAAAAACGCATACAAACACAGAGTCAGAAACGGAAACACGCAAACACCCGCCCAGACACACAGGCTTAAATAGTTAGAGAGACAAAAACGAAAACAAACACATAAATTCAAACATGAAAATCGACAAAGACAGTCACTGGGACAAGGAAACACCCGCCCAGACACACAGGCATAGAGAGTGAGAGAGATAAAAAGGCATACAAACACATAGATTCAGACTTATAAACCGACAAAGACAGGCACTGGGACAAACAAACACCCGCCCAGACACACAGGCTTACAGAGTAAGAGAGATAAAAACGCATACAAACACATTAATTCAGACATGCAAACCAATGCATACGTG